>NW_003546654.1:0-32981 GCF_000090795.2 Amphimedon queenslandica | reverse complement strand
CCTTTTAATGTAACAGCAACTTGCAATGCTTCCCTCCACTTCTGCTGTTCTAAACACAGTGCAACCACTAACTGATAAAATCATAAAATGACTTCTTACCAATGTAGGAGTCCATTAAACACTCTCTCATTTTTACTATGAGTATATTAGTATCACCAAGTCGACTGCTGTGTTTGGTTAAATATTCACTTGCTAGGGACTCCAAAGCAGCCCAGTTTAATCTTATTGTTAAAGAAAAATGACATTTAAGAAATAAATTTTGTAGATTAATACAACTTAAAAAAGGATATCTCCTTTCTTTTTCACATTTTCTGCCTCGTCAAGTTTAGAAAAGCCATCTTTATACAGAGTCTTTCTATCACTTTCTTTTAAGTCTACCAAACAAACGAAAGAAAACTTTACCATCTTTATGGTCTGCAATATACGTGTAATGTCACCATTTAAAGATACTGTGGCTTAAACCAGCTTTGTTAATAAATAGGTACAAAAACTTGACTATCATGGTCTATTTACCAGCAGCTGTCTTTATTAACTTCTCATCCAAACTGCCAGAGAATTCGGAGCTGCAACGAGGACAATTACACGAGAAAAGATAATACTTTTGCAAGTGTCTCTGCCTCCTCTCTCTGGTCTCCAGCAGATCAGTATAACTCACAAATAACTGAAAGAACAAAAATATCATAAATAAGGTATTATTGAGGCTTGCTTGTTCATTTTCGAATATTTTTTTGGTGGTTCTTAGTCTCATTTTGGGTCCTTCAAAAAGAGCAATAACATTAGGATCACAGGAATGATTCAGTAATGCTGGACTAATGGAGACAAAAAATGATAGAGCAAATTTGTGTAAGTGAAAGATGTTTTTTTTACAGTATGTAGACTCCACTTCCAATGCTGTTCATCTCCCAGTCCAGGATGCTAAATGAATTACTGATCATCTAGACAATATAGAAATAGAAAGTAATTAGACGGTGTAGAAAAATGAATAACTTTGAGCTCATTCCAATCAAAATATGAATTTTTTTAAGTTGCTCCATAATTGGGTCAAAATCCCTATACTATAGCACAGGGGCTTTGGCCAAATTTTGCCAAAAATGAAAGGAGAGAATTCTCCATTTTTATTACATTTTCTGATGCATATACATGTTCTTATGTTGTGTAGAAAGTTTGAGCTCATTCCGATTACAATTAGATTTTTTACGAATTTTTAAAGTTGCTCCAAAATCGGGTAAAAGTCCCTGTACTATAGTACAGGGATGTTAGCCAAAATTTGCCAAAAATGAAAAGCAGAGAATTCTCCATTTTTATTACATTTTCTGATACATATACATGTTCTTATGTTGCGTAGAAAGTTTGAGCTCATTCCGATTACAATTGGATTTTTTACGAATTTTAAAAAGTTGCTATCAAAATCCTTGTACTATAGTACAGGGTCAAAAATGGCGTCTTCATTAACTATTACATCTCCAAACACAATCACTATTAGTTGCTCTTCAGTAAGTCGCTTTACCTTACAAGCTATCGAAAAGGCCACTTCAGGATTATACTCCTTACTGTCCGACATTAAGAGTTTAGCACCAAACACCTGCTCACCAATCGACTGCTTCAATTCTTCATTATATCTTGGAGCATCTGTAGACAATCAAAGAAATGACTGAAATGTGACATGTGCATACGTGTAGTTAGAATATCCATGTCCCACTGAGCTCCTTTAGGTAAACTAGTCTATTAATTAATAATATTATTTATTTGTTTTAATGTATTATAAAGCAGCCTACTACGGTGCTTGTTCCATTGCTTCTTCTAACTAATAGTCTTACAATGAGTCTCACTGTATCGGTAGGTATACTGGGACTGATACGTGATATTCCTGCACACTCAACTTTATGATACAACCAGTCCTCCCTCTAATTAATAAAAATAATAATAATAATAAAAATAATAATAATGATGATAATAATAATAATAATAAATAATCAATTAATTAATAATTTTAACCCTTCCATACCTGGCAGGCTCGACTGCAGTACCATACAAACTTGCATTGACCACATTTCTTAAGAGATCTATAATGATGTGTAATTACATAAAATAATAATAACAATAGACCACACCTTTCCTTCTTTAGGCAATGGTGACAGTACATTTCCCTTTCGTGGGAACTGATCACGTGAGCTAGGGGATCTCCCACGATGACGTCAGTACCTGGAGACAGTTCTTTCACACTATACACTCCTCTGCCGTATTCTTCAGTTTCTTTTAGTTCTAAAAAAGATGGAAGGAAAGTAGAAGAGGTAGACATGATGAGAGCACGTGGGCACCACACCTACTCATAAAGGGTGTGGCTAGCAGTTAGCCACGCCCCAGAGAGGTGTGTTTGCAACGAGTGCAGCTCCAGAACTTAACAAGCTGTTTTTTACAAGACACAGGATAATAATGCAAGCGCAAGGCAGCCCGTACGAGGTCCTCCTCAAGATAATATTGATAGGAGACACTGGTTCTCAAAAGACGGAACTGCTACAGAAGTACATGGGAGAGGTACCGGGGATGGAGGACAGTTTAGGACCGACTCTTGGTGGGTAGATCCGTCATGTGATACGTAACTTAAGTCTCATCGTCTGATTGTTAGGTTTGGATTACAGACTTAAAGACATCACTCACAACAAGAAGAGGGTCAAACTACAGCTATGGTAAGAGATGAGAATTTAGCAAATCTTTGCAAGTTAAAACATCTAAGGTTATGTAGATAATGATGGCGTGAACAGATTATTGTGTTATAATTGATGTATAATGTCTGTGCAATGACACGAACAGCTGCTAGTCATTGTAGTCAACTAGTTTGAGCCAGGCGAATGATAATAATGTTAATATACACACACACATATATATGTGCATAGATATGGTCCAGTTTAATTATGTGTGGATTGTATTTGTTGACGTATGTTCATAAACTACTGCATATTTTTAAAAAAGGGATACAGCTGGCCAGGAAAGATTCCGTTCAGTCACATCATCTTATTACAGAGGATCGCAGGTATTATAATACCATACTTATTATTATTATTATTGTTGTTGTTGTTATTATTATTATTTTAGGGCTGCCTGTTAGTATTCAATGCAGCTAAATCAGCTTCTTTCTCCGGCATATCTTACTGGCTTGATGAGATTAAAACAGTAATTTTGAATCATTTTTCATCCTCCTGTTCATCTTGAACCATTTTGTCTTTCTCTTCACATTGTTACAATATTCCATTGCTTCGTCTTTTTTATCAGAACGCTCCTTCAAATTTTCAAACGGTTCTCGTGGCCACTGGAATTGACGACCCCACGACTGAGGAACAGCTGGTAATAGCTAGAGAATTCGCAAAAGAGAAAGGGCTAACATTTAAAGAAGTCAACTTGGGCAACCTTTCACAAGTGAGACTATTAAGTAGCACAAGAAGGCAAATGCTATGCAAGTTGACTTGCTGACGAGGAATTAATATTAGCTATTGGTGGTGTTCCACAATCAAATTCGCCAAATATTACTCTTGTCAAATTATATACTATACAGTATTAAAAATTTAAAATCTATTTTAGATCACAAAGCTTTTGTATTGGCAGTTTACAGATGCATTGTTAAAGCTAAAACAATTTGTACTACAAAAAAACTAATACTATACTCCTCAGATTGGCAGATGCTATTTTTGTGCTGTACTCCAAACTGTGATGCATATAGATTAACATTATTATTAGACTTGTGGATGTATAAGTATATTATATGTACTGTATTAGTGAGTGTTTGTATCGTATTGTAAATATATTTATTTTGTTTTCAGATTGAGGATGCATTCAATACAGTCATTGGACTTATAATGAGTAAAGACAGCCCAAGAAGTGGTTAGTGTTTATAGTCCAGTATCGACCTGTTGCTCATAACTTTAAATATCCTTGACTTACATTTCCATAAACTTTCTCCCTCCTTCTCTCTCTCTCTCCTCTATACCTTTTCTCTTATAATTTTCTTGTTCCGTCATTTCTTTCTTTTCTATAATTTGTCAATCATGTCTTTCTCTTAAATTATCTCTTGCTACAGATCCACAAGACAGTATCATTATGGATCAGAACAGAGGTCGGTCGGAGAGGTCAGATCGTTGTGCTTGCTAATTGAAAGACACTATTTTTAGTGTGGATACTTCATTTTTTTGTATAAATCATTATTATTGAAAAAAAAAACATTAACATTAATTACTAAATGATAAAATTAATAGTCACTTAGTATTTACTCCAGCAGACTGGAATCGGTCGACTTCAATAATTATAATTTACAATAAACATCATCTCATCATTGCTACAATAAGTCGCTGTGTTTATGAATCTCATGCAACAAATCGCTCTCCGGAGGGTCCGTTAAATTCTTTCTCAGTAGCACTCTGATGTCGCTACCAGCAGAAAACGGAGTCGCAGTTGACTCCAGAAGTGGAATATCAGATACAACACTTGCTCTGTTGTCCTCGCCGTTTTTTCTTTTATTATGTTCGTGATACGCTTCCCATCTTGTCAAGAAGACTTCAATTACCAGTGATATAAATAGATTCACAATTATGATGACGGCTACAAGCCACCATGCCACGAAATAAAGCTGAGACCATTTCGTGGCTGAGCGAGAGAAAGCGTCGAGAAAAACTGACCAATTATTGACAACCATGATATTCCAAAGGATTACAAGCGAAGCAGCAAAATCATGAAAATTATAAGAATAATACTCCAGCTGCTCGTATGTACCACACCTGTAAGCAGCTGGAGAAGTGTCATTTTCTAATTTGTGATTCCTCCCAAATATCTCCATTCCAAGAAGAGCAAAAAGGTAATAAATGACGATGATAATTCCGGCAAAAGCTCGAAGGTTTTTCACGATTTCGACCATAGTTCCGAACACGAAAGAAACCGATTTAACTTGTGGTATGATTCGTAGCATTCGGAATACAATGAATAAGTTCATTACTCGAATCAAAGTGGCGTAGTTTGGTGGTTCTGACTCGGAGTGATGAAAAGGATGCCCAAACATGGCAAGGATGGTTATCTCTGTGATGACGATCGCTATGGTAACGACGCCTTCAAAAATATGCAAAAAATGTTTAAAATAAATTCGTCCTCCAAGCCCAATAATTTTTAGGAGCTGTTCGAAAATGTAATAAAAGAAGAAGATGAAATTTACAATGGCGAGTGCGGAATCAGTTTGTCTAACTACACTGTAATAGTCGCTTTCCATTTCGACTGTTACTATTATTATGTGGATCAGGGTCATACAAATTGTGAAGTATTGAAAAGCGTTGTGTCGAACTAGTTTTTGCAATATCTCCAACACTTTAAATCGAGAATAATAATGAACATCTTCGCCTAAACGACTATTTGAGTCTTTAGAAATGATATTGAATATCACCCGAAACTCTGTCCACATTACAGAAGAGCCTTCCTCGGTTTCCAGTGCTGTATACATTGCCGGCAGATGGTTTTTGGGTATTTTAGCTTTTCGCAGTAACTGTCTCACCAAATCTTTACTAGTTACTTGATCAGTCATACTATTACTCCTGTAACACTGAGCGAGGACAGTAAAGGCAGCTCTGTAGGCCACTACCCGTCTAACAAAACTGGACTGCATCGACTGCTCTAGGAAGCCACGAAACTCGGAATAAACAGCCGCAGTTAGAAGATTGAGTATCAAATAGAGACCGATGCAAAGGAAGATAAAAAAATAAATAAAAGAGAGTCTGTTGTATTGATATATCTGTGTCATCACGTCTGGGTTATTAGCCGTCGTTAGAAACACGAGTAAAGATATCAAGGAATCTTCTACAGATTTAAAACGTCTTTGGCCTTCTTTATCGGAAAAGTCGCCATATCGAGATAAAAACCCTCTGGGTTCTTCCTCATTGTCGTCCCAATCCGTAGTATTCACATGTCTGTGAGGGAGTGGTCTCGGGAATATCAACATTCCAATCATCGCAAACACATATAAATGAATGACCAGAAGTACTAAGACACTCGATATCTGTACACAAGTTCGCATGACGGCTTTCACAAACTTCTTCATGATACTGGACGGGACGAGGAAAAAGAACGGACGAAAGAAACGTCTCATACGGATAGTAGAACCGAGAGAAGACTGACCTGAATGGACACAAAAACCAAAGGATATCGAGAGATCAAAAAAAGATAACACGACCATCACGAAATACAAAACAAGCCAGGGTTGCTTGAAGAACCTTTTCAAACCCAACAGCCGACACTGTATGAGGGCTTTAATTAGAAATATCACGAGGCAGACTATTTCGACTGATTCTGTGGCACCACATGGCGGCTCACGAAGTGTGGGCGTGATGTTAGCGTAGCGATAATCAGAGGAGAGTTTCAACGAGGTTGGGTATTCAAAGAAGGCGAGGATCAGGATTATAAAGACTGTAATGTTTAGAAAACACTGGACCAGAAAAGAATGATATATATTGTAGAACTTTAGTGACCTGGATAAAGAGAGGGAGAGAGAGAGAGAGAGAGAGAGAGAGAGAGAGAGAGAGAGAGAGAGAGAGAGAGAGAGAGAGAGAGAGAGAGAGAGGGAGAGAGAGAAAGTATAACTTGATGATGTTTACCAAACAATCAAAGTAGAGATAAAATAAACACAACGTTATCTTACAAAGGATCAATCTTGTGATGAATTGATCTATAATGGATTCCGTCTTCAATAAATACGGAAGCCTGCAATATGGCCACCTCTGGGTCTACTCTTGTATGGTTGACAGTGACACGTCGATACAATAATGGAGTTGCTTCACTAGTACTGTCATCTTCAAGACCAGCTGCCACTGAAAAAAGAAAATGACTTTTCAAAAATTGAGACAAATATTATAACTTATACATATATATAAGCCTTTTAGGGCTCGTTTTAGGGGGAGGAAGCAACAAAAATGCTGCAGCAATATTCAAATTTTAGGTTCTCCCTCTCTCTCTCTCATTTTCGCTCTTCTCACTTGAAGACATGATGTGGTGACTCTTGTCTGTCTTCTCTTCTTCTTCTTCGTTGACTATCAGTTGTTCATTGAGGCTGGCCTAAAAGGGAAGAGAAACAGTTCATCTGCCAATACTGAGTACAACGATATTACCATTTATCACCAGCTTGGCAGCTTGCAATCACAATCACATGATGGGCGTGGCTCTAAGCTAATTTAATTACTGATTCCAAATAAAATTGATTTTTAGAGTTATCTATGAACATTTTTAAGTAGCAAATTTTAGGGAACAAAGTACAAACCATGGGTTTGTGGTTTTTTTTTTTTCAAAAAATGGCTTCGAAATCACTCCAAATTTTTATTACATTTTCTGATACATATTGATGTACTTATGCTGTGTAGAAAGTTTGAGGTGATTCCGACTTCAATTTTTCAAGTTATGGCCATTTAAAAAAATGAGCCAAAATCTGAAAAATACCCAAGGCTATAGTCCATGGTTTTTTCCAAAAAATGGCTCCAAAATCACCTCAAATTTTTATTACATTTTCTGATACATATTGATGTACTTATGCTGTGTAGAAAGTTTGAGCTGATTCCGACTTCAATTTTTTGAGTTACAGCCATTTTAAAAAATGAGCCAAAATCTGAAAAATACCCAAGGCTATAGTCCATGGTTTTTTCCAAAAAATGGCTCCGAAATCACCCCAAATTTTTATTACATTTTCTGATACATATTGATGTACTTATGCTGTGTAGAAAGTTTGAGGTGATTCCGACTTCAATTTTTCGAGTTACAGCCATTTTTAAAAAGTAGCCAAAATCTGAAAAATACCCAAGGCTATAGTCCATGGTTTTTTCCAAAAAATGGCTCCGAAATCATCCCAAATTTTTATTACATTTTTTGATACATATTGATGTCCTTATGCTGTGTAGAAAGTTTGAGGTGATTCCAACTTCAATTTTTCAAGTTACGACCATTTTAAGAAAATGCCAATAATAGCCAGTCGGTATATAATGAATATAAAAACAGGTCATTAGAAAGGCTGCATAACGCCCACGCCATTAAATTAATAACAACAATTTTTATTAATTAAATCTCATAAAAAGCTTTTTATTAAAAAAGTGTTCCGAGTGCGTAGCTCTAGTCTGTAAAGGGATGGGTGTGTCTATTAATAATACTATCTGTGTTCAGAAAGGGTTAAAAATTAGCCTTGTCTTGTTCAAGTAGCTCCACCTCTTCCTGAACTCCGCCTTCATTTTCCATCAGCAGCGGCGACTCTAAAAAAAGGCGAAATTTATCATCAAAATTAGCATAAAAATTTCACAGAAATTCATGCCCCCTTGCCCCCCTAATGACATACCATGATGTACAGTGTTACTGGTCTGAGACCACATCTGTGAAGACCCTTCATTTGAAGCTCCGCCCACTACCAGAGACTCATCAGTGGCGTACACAGCAGTGGTGGATCCTAGTTCACTTGTTAGAGATAGACCAACAGAATCATGAGTGCTGTCTATACCGCCAGTACTGACCTGGAGAGAGAGAGGGGTAGGTAAGTCAGTAAAATGGTAGGAATTATCACAAAAAATTAATAACATTGTACTTAATTATTTTCTTTATTTATTTTATCAATTTTGGATCATGTACATGATTCTTTAAACATTATACATAGAATTGTATCCTACAGCTGCTGCCAAATACAAAACCCACCAATTTTACAACAAATGGCCATCAGCCAAATTAAAACAATAATAAAATAAATAAATCAATCTAACCATTACAGACTGTGAGGGTGTTACGTTGATGCTCCCGTCCCCGCCCACTTCCTGTAAAGGCGTCGGCTGTTTCTCAGTCGTGAGGTGTTGAAGTAGGAGAGTCTGCAATTGGTGAAGCTGTTGTAACTGCTGAATCTAATTAATGATAATGATATTCATTGACTTGACATTATAGTATTTAAAAATTATAATTGTCTCTTAATTTTTTAATTTTAATTCTTCTCTTACTTGTTGTGTGTCGACATTAGCACTACCAGCTCCCCCTGTCCCCTCTGCTCCTCCGCCAGTAGCCCCACCCCCTGCCCCGCCCCCCTGATACAGCTGCTGGTGTTGTTGCTGTAACAACAGTAACGCTTGTAACTGTGCCAGCTGGTTCTGCTGTTGACTCACGCTACCAGACACGCCTCCTTGTCCAGCAGTAGAGGGCGTGGCTCCTTGAGTCTCGTTGGTTTCTTTCTCGGAGAGTTCTTCGTTACTTTCTTCGGCAGTTTCTGAGGTATTCCCAGTAGCACTGGCTAGCTGCTGAAGGAGAACATTGTTAGTGTTAGCTAAGGAATGCTGCTCATCTTCTGATGCTGATCTACCTCCTCCATCAGAATACTAAGGAAAAAGTAAAAATAAATAAATGCAATAATAATAATAATAAATATAGTGTAGCTTCTATATAATGGACACTGTGTCTCTGTTATACAGAGGTGTCCTTTATGTGGAGGTTATTTTATACAGTAAGGAATGTAATTGGTACACTAGGTGCTGTCCGTTAAATGGAGGTGTACGCTATAGAGAGTGTCCATTAAGAGAGGCTACACTGTACATGTACATACAACACTACCTGGTTATACATGAGACCAGTAGCAGTGCTGACAGTTGGTGAAGAGCTCAAGCTTTGAAGGTGAAGGAGTAAAGCATTAGAGAACTGCTCTACTCCATTGGGTCCGGTGTATAACAATTTATTTTGAAATATCCAGGACATCAAATCATTTATAAGCTCTCTCTGTGACGCCTCAATATCTACTTGTATAAACCAATAAATAAATAAATAAATAAATAAATAAATAAATAAATAAATAAATAAATAAATAATAAATAGGTCATACCTGTGTTGCTTGGTTGGTTTTGTTGAAGTCTTTGAATGTAATCAATCGTCATCTCTAGGACCTCAGCTTTGTCTAACTTCTTACTACCCTGAGAGAGGGAGGGAGAGAGAGAGAGAGGGAGAGAGGGGAGAGAGTGGAGAGGAAAAGGGAGAGAAGGAAATAGAGTTACATGTAATACAATCATGAAGAAAGAGAAGATAGTAGACTAGAAGCAATGAAGGATCCTCATGATTATTAAATGGAGTCTAACTTGTGATGAGTATTGCCTGCAGTTTGGTACAATATCTTTAAGAGTCTGTAGTCCATTATTAATCCTGTCACGCCTCTTCTTCTCAATGGACTTGTGAGAGTCAAGGTAATACTAGATGAGAGATCATGAACATATTCACAGATTCACAGTCCATACTGATGCACACACAGCATTACAGCAATGTACATGTACATGCATAGACTAATTCATAGCTTTGTACATGTACAGTAACATGTCTTTATCGTAACAATTTCAGTACAATAATGCCAAAATTAAACTATACTAATCCTTCTCCTCCTCTCCCCTCTCTCTCTCCCACGTACTCTAGATTTCTTCCTGGGTACATCAGGAGTTGTTCCTGCAGTGGGAGTATCTCTTATCCTAAAAGGCAAACAAAGCATTTAATTAGAATAACAGCATTGTAGCAATGAACAAACTAATGCATTTTATGAAAGTATGCACATTTGTGTTGATAAAAGAAAAAGGAAGAGGGGAGAGAGAGAGAGGGAGAGAGAGAGAGGGAGAGAGAAAGAGGGAGAGAGAGAGGGAGGGAGGGAGAGAGAGAGAGAGAGAGGGAGGGAGAGAGAGAGAGAGAGAGAGAGAGAGAGAGAGAGAGAGAGAGAGAGAGAGGGGGGGGGAGAGAGGGAGGAAGGGAGAGAGAGAGAGATCCTCACATTTCATCATGTGTTCTCTTTACTCTGCTATCAAGACTCTCTTGTAGTCCGGAACCAGAGAGGGTGGTTGCCGGGTTCGTTGCTAGGGAGAGCGAGGTCACCGTGGAAACGTCAAAATTGGGAGTAACAAGAGAACTAAGTGCCTGAGGATCAATCTCAATGATCTAACGGAAACACAAAAACATGACATAACACAAAAACACGTACACGTAAGTTCAAGTGTTAATACTTATGAATGACAAATCTATTATTATACATGAACATGTACAAATGGGTGGGCCAATGGGTGTGGTCTTACCCCAGAAGATGGAATGGAGAGTTGCGGACTGATTATCCTTAAAGTGGTTTCAGTTCCTCCTGGACTCAGGACCCTTTGTTCCCCTCCGCCAGCCCCTCCTGTCCCACTAGAGCCAGCCACCACCTCTACAGTCTCAACCACGCTCTGGTCTACCCCATCATCTCCAGCCCGAGTGGATAACTCCATCTTTCTCTTTCTTTCAAACGCAACAAGGGGTGGGCGGGTCACCAGTATTTAAGCTTTTTCTCAGCTCTGCTCTAGTTTTTGCAAGTAGTCCTAGCCCAGAAGGTGAGGTTTGTTTAAAAGGTTCTGTGATTTGCCGCCACGGATGTACTTGGAGAAGAGTTACACGAGATATGGCTCAAAGCTCACGTGAAGAAAAGGTCCGCCATTTTTTACTACACCCTCTTCAAACAGGATGCGTATTTTTTGGAATGGGCGTTCCCAATTGAATGGGCGTGTCTTTAATCTATGAATAATAATTAAGTAATTATTTTTTGCCAAAATTTAATTGTTTTATTCAGATTATTCTTGATAAAGTTTGAGATAATGAAAGAACTTGACTACAGTCAAATAATAAATAAAGTTCAACATGAACGTAAGAGTCACAACAACAACAATAATAAATAATAATAACAATAATAATAATTACAAAAAGAAAGACGATAATCAATTTAATCAATGTGTCCTTAATCATCGTACATGTAATACATAATAATAATAATAATAATAATAATAATAATAATAACATGAAACGAGATTATTATAATGATGTAATTATGACGTCATCGTGTCTTCAGTACATGGTCATCTCAAACTGACTCATCAGATCATTTTGGTAAGTCATATCAATTTGTTGCTTCATCTAATATAAAATAATAATAATTACTACATTTGTTACTATTTATGGTAACGGCTACCTTTTCTCTCTCCTGTCTCTGTTTCTCTTTCAATCTTTCTCTCTCGACTTCATCAACTGGGCTGTTCATGCCCCCACTGTCAGCCCCGCCCCCTCCTCCAACCGGAGATGCAGTATTACTCCTAATTAATGATAATGATCATTATTAACGGTGGACTTTGATTATGCTGTGTAGAAAGTTTGAGCTGATTCCGACTTCAATTTTTCAAGTTACGGCCATTTAAAAAAATGAGCCAAAATCTGAAAAATACCCAAGGCTATAGCCCATGGTTTTTATCCAAAAAATGGCTCTAAAATCACCCCAAATTTTTATTACGTTTTCTGATACATATTGATGCCCTTAAGCTGTGTAGAAAGTTTGAGGTAATTCCGACTTCAATTTTTCAAGTTACAGCCATTTTAAGAAAATGCCAAAATCCTGGAAAATGCCCAAGGCTATAGCCCATGTTTTTTTTTCCATAAAAATGGCTCCGAAATCACCCCAAATTTTATTACATTTCCCAATACATATTGATGCACTAAGAGTCTCACTTGCTCTCTGTCTCTTTCTTGTTTTGTTGCATTAACATGATCTGCTGCTTCCTTAGGTCCTCCTGCTGCTTGTTCGCCTTCTCCTAAAAATGAATTATTATTATTATTATTATTATTATTATTATTATTATTATTAATTATTATTATTATTATTATTATTATCGTTATTATTATTACCCGTTCAGCATTCTCAAGTGCTTGTTTCTTAAATTGTGCAAAACTTGAATCAGCCGAGGGTATCGCCCTCTTCTTGACTCCGCCCATTTCTATCGGCTCTTGAAAACCAGGACTGGGCGGGGCAGCATCTTTAGTAGGGGGTGGGGCCACAGCTCCGCCCGCAGGCACTGTAGTAAGAGAGCTTTTTGATTGGCTACGACCTAATACATAAATATTAATTAATTAATAAAAAGTAGGTGTGGCTTATTTACCGATAATTGAAGCCGCAGAAGTCGTCTGATAAGCTGGAGCAATCGGCTAATTATTATAATTAATGGGTGGGTCAGTGGGTGTGGCCACTTACCTTTGATGTTGCCTGAGGTGTCCTTGCCTTCTGTACTGGTTTAACTATAGAAACAAAAAACATTATGATAACGCCCACACACATAATTAACAACAACACACAGCACGTACAGACATTGAGGGACTTCCCCTTATAAAACTGAGGCCCCACCCACTTTATAATTAACCAATTATTTAATTTAAGCGGTTTTTATATTAAATAAATGAGTGAATCAAGTTATATACACATAAACACAGAGAGAGAGAGTGCTTCCATTTCAACACAATATGTACACAGATATTATTGTCCAAATAAATACAATACTTGTATATATTAATTAAATGATACACAAGTTAATGAATGCTCAAACTAAGAGTCCTTTATACTATCTCAATGTGATTATAATACACGTATTAGTTAGTAGCAATCAACTGCCAGCTACTCTCTTATTCCTTCTATTATTGTTCTATTACAATTTGTGGGGTCAGCTCTCAGTTCTTATTACCATCTTTCTCTTCGTCGCTTGATGAGCTCGTACTTGATCCGGTTCCGCTGGAGCTTTCTTCTTCGTTGGCGCTATCATCGTCTGAAGAGCTGGAGGAATCGCTCAATCGTGAGGATTTAAGATCTTTAGAACCTTTAGCGTCACCTTGAGAACAGAGGAAAAAAGGTTAAGCAAGACACAATAGAATATTTTTTATAAAATTAAATATTTTTATTTGTTACTTTTGCTTTTTTTGGTTTTTGGTAGTTTTGGCATTCCGCTGCCCCCGCCCAACTTGCCACTGACGTCCTAGGATGTTTATTAATTAGTGGTGGGTGTGGTCACTCCACCTACCTGTAATCTCTTCTCCAGTTCGGCTCTTTTCTTTGCGGCATCCATTGACTTATCTATTAATAATAATAATAATAATAATAATAATAATAATTGTACAAAAAAATTTGAGCCAATTCTAATCGAAATTATATTTTTAAAGTTGCTCCAAAATCGGGTAAAAGTCCCTGTACTATAGTACAGGGATGTTAGCCAAAATTTGCCAAAAATGAAAAGGAGATAATTTTCCATTTTTATTACATTTTCCGATGCATATACATGTACTTATGCTGCATAGAAAGTTTGAGTTGATTCCGATCAAAATTGTATTTTTTTTACGAATTTTAAAAATAATGATAATAACAATAATAATAACGATATATATATACAGTACATGTACATGTATTAATGTGAGGTATATTTGAGGAGTGAGACATGAACTAGATGAATCATGTCCACACGGAGAAATACCTCAAGAATATACTGTCCCTGTACAATACACACTATACACTGTGAGATACTGCAGGCATAATGCAAGTTATACAGGAATTATAATTAATTAATTAATGGGTGTGGCTAAATCCGGTAGGGTACCACGCCCATTTTAATAAACACATATTTAGTGTTTAATTAAAATTTAAGTGTTTTAGCTATAAAATTTAAGTGTAAAAAATAAGTGTTAATTTTCCATTTTAATTAAACACAATTTTATAGCTAAAATGGAAAGTCTTTGGATTAAAGATAAAATAGGTTTACATGGTAACAAAATGGACGCCACTTACTGGTTGGTGGTCGCTTTTGCTTCTTCAGAACCGAATTAACATACTTCTCCAACTCTCTCAGCGTCGCCGGCTTCAGGGTCTCAAAATCTATCTCGATCTCGTCAGGATTCCCGTCCTTGATCGTCCTCTCTCTCATCTGGATAATGTGGACTACTCTATTTAATGTCACACCAGGGAGCTTGTTTATGTCAAGGCTCAACTGTCTCTTCTCGTCATAAGTCATCGGCTTCACATCTTCTTCGTCTGAACTAGGCTGCCAGTTTAGTGGGGTCCTCTTCTTAGCTGATCTGGAGGGAGAGGGAGAGGGAGAGAGAGAGGGAGGGAGGGAGAGAGAGGGGGAGAGGGAGGGAGAGAGAGAGAGAGAGAGAGAGAGGGAGAGAAAATAATCATGAGATTCAAAACCTGGTGTGACATTAATTAGAGTAGTAACCCCTGACAAAATACATGTACATGTACACACATACAAATACTAAGAATTTGTACACATAAAAGATACTAAGAATGGTACAGTGTTTACTAGTATTGTGATAAACAGCTAGTATACTATACACATAAAGTACACAAATATTAATAATTAATTTAATTAGTAGAGGCAGGAAGTTAGGGCAGGCAAGGTCATTCAGAATGTGCCTTGATGGCTAGTCCAAGTATTAATACATGAATTTATATTAGGTGATATTACATAGACCCAGTACATGTACATAATAATGCAATAAAGCTCTATAATATAAGAACATTCATTGTGTCGTACTTTGATTTCTTTGGTTGGAGTGTTGGCAGTAATGGTGTAGAAGTCGAAGGTACGGGTTTGTTCTTTCCTTTTCTGCTTGATTTGTCCTTCTTCTTCTTCTTCTCTTTGGACGGGGCAGGTGAGAGGAAAGGGGCAAAGTTAGCGTCGATCCCGAGGGTAGGAGTACCCCCTCCTCCTCCTTTTTTACTGAGAGCAGCTAACTGCTTGGAGACCATGATGACCTGCTCCTGGAGTTTACTGAGCTGACTGGCTCTCTCCGACTCACTGTCTGACTCTTCACTTGAATCATTGTCCTCACTTTCGCTTGAGGAGGAATCAGAGGATCCTGTGGGTGGAATTTTAGGTTAATTAAAAGTAAAGACTTAGCAATACAATCCTAGTCATAAATACGGTACATGTACTGGTATATTAATGATGTACCTCCGGTTTTCATCTTTATCGATGTCTTCTTTGGAGGAGCTGGAGGTGGCTCTTCAGGCATACGAGCAAACTTGAACTCAAAAATATCCTGAAAATAAATAAATAAATAAATAAATAAATAATAATAATAAGAGTGATTGATGAATGAAATAACAATAAATAGACTACATATACATGTACAGTATATCATAAGTGCATGTATGCAGCTGAAGTCACAGTACATTTATCAGTTAGTGTTTCTTACTTGAACTTTCCGTGCCATTTTAACGACGTCGTGTTCTGGCGGGTTGTACTTATAACAGTTAGTGAATATCAGCCTCATGTCTGCCGCAAACTGAGAGGGATCTTCGTATTCACGGTCTTCCAACTTTTTCTAAAATAATAATAATAATAATAATAATAATAATAATAATAATAATAATAATAATAAAACCAAGTACAAATGTATTGACTACATGTTGATCTTAATTGTAATATGAGCTGTATAGCTCCTCTTACCTTTAAAGTAGTGAGGTCCATTGGTTGCTTGATAATATCAAGGTAATCATGAAGACCAAGGCCTTTGACATCCACCGGATTATAAAATGGCCAAGCAGAAGCCTGATGCTTCTTACTAAAGAAGTCCTTCACTATAGAGAGACAGTATCTCAACTGTACAGTCAGCGGTCTCTTTCTTCCATAGGAGGATTCACCAGGTAAGTCAAGTTTGGGTCTTTTAATAGTACGGGTTGATTCCCTTCTCGTGGGTACAGCGGACGATAGTATGTGTACTGGTGTACTGGCTACGACGACCGCGGGCGGTGGAGGTTGGTCTAGTGGTACTCCGCTGGTGGGGCTGGGCTGACCAGAATGAGGAGTGGTTGTATCAGCCTGTCTCTTAACACCTTTCCTCTGGAAGGAGAGGAAGAGAGAGAGAAAATATTAATAATCATTATAACCTTGTAATGTACAAATACCACTCCTTATCATCACTACAGTACATTCATCAATATTCTTAATTCAATTAGACTACATACAGCCTGTGTGACGACAAGTAGCTGTAATCCCCCAATACCTTTACTATTAATAAGGTTTCATTACAAGTATATGTACATGTACATGGTCAGATTGAACCAGTGTTACACTGGATTAAACAGGCCACTCTACACCTAATGCCTTGAAGGATGATCTAATACTGACAATATAACACATGTTGTGTGGTATAGGTGGGATGCTAAAGACCATGTTAACATAGACCCATTACATCATTAGACTCACAATAGACACACCAGTCTACACCATCCTACACGTGTTGACATGTATATCCTCACCTTGATGACAGGTTGTGTTGTGGTTGATAAAGGAGCAGGGACTAAAGGTGGCTGTACTGTTGAACTTGTTGATGAGACCAGAGACACGTCTCCAGGACTATCGAGATTAACAGTAGACTCAGCCGCTGCATGGAAAAGAATAAAGATATACATGTAGATACATGTACTAGCGTAAAGTTGTATACCGGCCATTTTGGTTCTCCTTCCAGCATTGCTTTTAGGTCCAGGCTTTCTGCCTTTTTGACCAGGAACAATCTCAAACTCCTAACAATGATAATAAAGATCATAACAGTATATCGATTTCTCAATTCTGATTCATGATTCTTTTAAGACCATCACCCTCCCTCTAACCTCTGCTGGCATTCCAGTCACCTTCTGGTCAAACAGTCTCTCCAAAGCTTGACACATAAAAACAACATCCTACAAGAAAGAACAGAGAGTGAAAATAGATATGTACATGTACCCCAAGCATATGAAGCTATGTATGTGTAAATGTACTTATGATATTACATGATGAGTACAGACCGCTTGATTGGTTAATTTCAGCGAGTTTATAATGACAAACTAACTATACTGCCATTCGCTGTACACACAATAACTGTAATACCATACCACCTTAAAACATCATTAATACATGTACATCAGCAGTTGTACCTGTACAGGACTACTCATTCGTAACTGTATAAAGCTAAACTTTAAAGATACTTCAGACAAAAGGTCATAATATGCTAATCTTAACACATTGGTATTACATGAAATGAGATCCGTCATATATACACATTAGCAAGTAGTCTTTGACCATTTTAAGTAAAGAAACCTTAATTTCTACATTACACAATAACCTAACTTCTAATTAATATAATAGCCTACGTATATTGCTACAAGATAACTATAAAGTCTCCAATTAATGCCCGTCACTATATCTATTCTATTTAATGCCTACACTAACGTCGGTCGGTTTGTTGTAAGTGTAGCAGTTGTTAAACATTGTCTTAAAGTCTTGTATGCACTCCTTAGCAGAGCTGTAGCCATTGTGATCCAACTGCTTCTTTATGAGAGTTAAATCCATCGGTCTCTTAATAATGTTGAAATAATCCTGCACAAAATAATAAATATATTATACTAAATTACTAAAAAATAATAATAAGAAATTGTCTTTATATAGTATTTGTGTCTTACAGGGATGTTAAGAGCAACTGGATCGACTGGTTTATGAAACGGCCATGCGTAATGGTGTCTCCAAATGATCCTGTGAACGTTCTTTAGATACTGGAGCTGGTTTGTTGATCTGTTCCCTCCTCCTTTCCCTTCCTCTTCTGTTGTTTTCTCTGACGGCGTCTTCTCTCTTGTCTCTGAGGATTCCTTCGCTTCCACTTTAGACGGGCGCTAATTGGAATAAAAGGATTTATAAAAATGTCTTCAATTTTCACACATGCTTCAATTCTTCTCTCCTCTCTCCCTTTTTCTCTCTCCCTCCCTTTTTCTCTCCCCTCTCTCTCTTCCTCCCTCTCTCTCTCACCATTAAAGGTTGTTCAAAGTCATCATACTTTGTTGAAGTACGCCTGATTCTTTTACCTAAAATGCTTCCTCCTGTAACCCCGCCCACAGTTGTAGTAGAAGTGGCTGATGTAGTGACGGCTGTTGTGTATGCAGTGGGTGTGGCTGTGATTGAGCCCGTACCTGTGACGAGGGTAGGGGGTGTGGTTCGATTGGCCCCGCCTACAGATAGAGGTGACGCGGACGTGACGCCTTCAGTTTTTACGAGTAGCTGTGATGGATCGATGATGGATGTGTATGACGTAAGGTTAGTGGGGACACTATTAATTCCTCCTCCTCCTTGCTGCTGAAACGAAACGTTCTGAACATTTCCGCTCTGTACCAACATGGCGGGTACTGTAGTGGGCGTGGCTTGAGTAGCCACCAACCTACAGACACATGTAAATAATAAATATATTATTAATTAACCATTTATGTACTAATTCTAAGATTTTTACTATCGAGGGTTCAAATCTACTACTTTTAGCGCCTAATAATTAATGATGTTATTATTTCAAATGTCACTTCAACTTATCCTTTAAATATTCCTTGCTAGAATTAGCAGACGATTTAAAACACCAGTATATCAATACACGCACACAGCAGATAATGTAATGAAGGGGCTTATAATTGTTAATGTACATAAAAGTCTTTGTCAAAAGCTTAGTGTTGTATCAAGAGGCTTTTCTCACACTTTATACACAGAAATAGGACAAAATGCCACGTGTAATACAACTTAAGCTTATGGGGACAGTTCGTGTGTTAGTCCTAAGGTACAATCCTACAGACAACAAGTAAGGACGTCTCGTACCCTGGATTGAGCATGGGTGTAGCGGACGAGCTTCTGCTTTCTAAACGTGGAGGAGAGACATTTTGTTCCATCATTTCTTCACTTTAGAGGTCTCCACCTACTCTCCGTATATGTCTCCGTGCACTCCAGTCCTTTCGGCAGAAAGCTCCGCACTGAGACCGTTTGAGAAATGAGCTCTTTATATACTCTCTGGCTGACCAGTCACGTGTTGAGTCAAACCGGTTTGGGAAGCCTGTCAAACTGGTTGTGTGGCGCCAAAATTAAAGAGATTCACGTGATGTGTGTATTCATGCTTGCCGCTATGATCCTAATAAATAGGATGGTGGGTCTTTTCTCTAGTAATTTTTAAAACAAAATGTCTGACATTAGGATAGTTCCTTTAGGTGAGATAAATGCTTATTGTTTTAAATAATTTGATGCATTTTTCTTCATGTAGGAGCGGGGCAAGGTATAAGGGGTCATTTAAAGTTGTATTTCATGATGATATATTTTAGATGTGGGTCGTAGCTGCATTCTAGTATCAATGGGAGGAAAGAACATTATGTTTGACTGTGGAATGCACATGGGATACAACGACGAGGTAATATTTTATAAGGGCCACTATTGTCGCTTCTCATTTCCTGCTTCCATTAAGAGTTGACGATGATATATATCCTTAAAATACAACACTTTTAATGTCAGCACTGGTTTTAGCATAAGGAATCGTTTTAATGAAACATAGGAACAATCCTATCTTTAAAAAGCAATGGATCTCATTTGAGTGGCTTAAAAAAGACGTATTTATTTAATAATAACTGCATTTATCGTTCTTTTATTTTGTAGAGACGTTTCCCTGATTTCACTTACATCACAGATACTGGACAAACTCTGCACGATTACATCAATTGCGTCATACTCAGGTGGGCGGGGTCAAAACCCATCAATTAATTAATTAAGTACCCAATTAATTAATCAACATAGTCATTTTCATCTGGATCACTGTGGAGCTTTGCCATACTTTACAGAGATGTGTGGCTACAACGGCCCCATTTATATGACTCATCCAACTAAAGCTATATGTCCTGTACTCCTGGAGGACTTTAGACGAGTTTGTGTCGATAAGAAAGGAGAGCAGAACTTCTTTACTTCTCAAATGATCAAAGATTGTATGAGGAAAGTCATCACGGTTAACCTGCATCAGTGTGTGAAGGTATTATTTGTTATTGAAATAATGTTATGTAGTGTTAGCTCTCTTTTTAAACTATCTACACTGAGACTTATTAGCACTGATAATAATATTAGTGATATAAGGAAAAATGGTGTTTGCTACTTTTTAGAAATGGCCGTAAGTTAAAAAATAAAGTTGAAATCAGCTCAAACTTTCTATGTAGCATAAGTACATCAATATGTATCAGAAAATGTAATAAAAATTGGGGGTGATTTTGGAGCCATTTTTTGGAAAAAACCATGGGCTATAGCCTTGGGTATTTTTCAGATTTTTGACGTTTTCTTAAAATGGCCGTAACTTCAAAAATTGAAGTCGGCATCAGCTCAAACTTTCTACACAGCATAAGGGCATCAATATGTATCAGAAAATGTAATAAAAACTTGGCCCGGGGTGATTTTGACAGTGACTATTATGTACTTAAACCAGTTGCAATGTCTTTAACTGAATATTTTGACTTGAAGAGATAAGTTAAAAATTTCAATTTATTGTGGAGAAGACAAAATACTGTTTATTTCCGTCATCATAGTCTAGACACTTTGATGATTATAATAATAATGATAGTTTTTCTAATCATGTTACATGTACATGTACCATAGGTTGATGATCAGTTAGAGATTAAGGCTTACTATGCCGGCCATGTACTAGGAGCTGCAATGTTTCACGTCAGAGTAGGACATCAATCAGTCGTATATACGGTAAGTAGGTGTGGTCATTGATGGGTGTGGTCATCAGTAGGTGTGGTCATTTTAGGGCGACTACAATATGACACCTGATCGACACTTGGGGTAAGAACTTTGTACACATGCATATACGTGTACTTCATTATTGTTATAATTACATAACAGGTCAGCCTGGATTGACAGGTGTAGGCCTGATCTTCTTATCACTGAATCAACTTATGCAACGACAATTAGAGACTCCAAGAGGTTTGGAAGAGAAGGAGGGAGAGAGAGAGAGTGTCTAATTTTTAAAACTTTTAGGTGTAGGGAAAGAGATTTTTTGAAGAAGCTGCATGAATGTCTTGAAAGAGATGGCAAAGTAATTGATTAACTATTTCATTTATTTATTTATTTATTTTTAGGTTTTGATACCAGTATTTGCATTAGGAAGAGCACAGGAACTTTGTATACTATTGGAGTCTTACTGGTTAGCTTAGCTCATTCTCATCTCTTTAGCATTCTTATTAGGGAAAGGATGAATCTGAAATATCCGATATACTTCTCCACTGGACTGACAGAGAAGGCAAAGCATTTAATTTTGCATTCATGTCATCTCTCTCTCTCTCTCTCTCTCTCCTCCATAGGCCAATCATTATTATAAATTATTCATAAGTTGGACCAACCAGAAGATAAAGAACACTTTCATTCATAGGAACATGTTTGATTTCAAGCATATTAAAGTACATCAAAATAAGTCCACGTACAATTTGCTGTGTATAATTGTAACTATATAACTTCATGATTTCTTATTATACCTACCTGTAGGCTTTTGATAGATCATATATTGACCAACCAGGACCAATGGTAGCATTATTAATAAATAATAATAATAATAATAATAATGATTATTATTATTATTATTTATTAATAATAGATTGTGTTTGCCACTCCTGGAATGCTGCATGCTGGTCTTTCTCTTCAGATATTCAAGAAATGGGCTGAAGATGAGAAGAACATGGTAAGGAATTCTTATACAAATGCACATTAACTATGAATACATGATATTTGTGGTAAAAAAAGTAAATAATTATTACATTCTCAATGGTGGAATGATGCAATAGGAGTTTGTTATTCATTTCTAATGTACATAAGTTTTATAGTTACTACTTTTAAAGAGCTTTTATTGTATGAGCTATGAAGATGTTGTTATTGCAATGAGTCCTTTGGGAATTGCAATGTATGCATGATAATTATTTGTTTTTCTATTTCCTGCATCACTTAAGTAATGTTGCATAGAACTCATAATAGATCAGTGTGCTCATATAAGCTTATTATAGTACTAGTAATCATTGATGCAGCATGTGCTCATAGTGTCAGCCACGTGTGGGCTATTACAGTAGATGTAATTATCAAAACTAGCTCTCCATATCTGGAAAGTGTTGGGCTAATGCTTATCTCTCCAGATTTGAAAATGGTTGGATTTCTTGTGCTAGTTTTCTCATTGCTAATTCACTGTAATTCCCTTGAGATATACATATCATCCAGTGGCTCTGATGAGCCTTCTTGTGGCTCCATTCAATCTCCTTGCTTGTCTTTCTCTACTATCCACCAATGGGAGAATGACACTTCAGTCATTATAGAAGGAAATATTACATTGGACTTTGTCATTGAAATACACTTAGTTAGCAACTTGGTTTTCACTTCTTCTCCTACCAGTAAAGAAGAGGGTCCAGCCATTATTACTTGTGCCTGCCCGCACCCTGAACACAATTGTGGTTTCATTATTGAGGAGTGTCAAGATGTCTCCTTTGATAATCTGGCCATAACAGGTTGCTCAATGCTTTACCAGTTAAATGGTTACCTCTATAGATCTGGTATGCTCATTACTGCTAGCACTGATATAGCATTGGAAGGTGTATCAATAAGTAATAGTTATGGGACTGGTTTAGTGCTAAAGAATGCAGCTGGAAGTATTGATATATTGAATTCAGTTTTTTCGAATAATTCTCTACCGTTTGCTTTACAAATTGATTCAAATGGTGACACTGTCCATGGTGGCTCTGGTCTAGTAATTCTGGTATCTGCTTGTGAGGTCACTGCCAGTACTTGCTTAGGCACATCTACGGCAGGTGACTACAATATTCAAGAAGTCTCGTTCAACAACAACTTGAACAATCTTACCAATTTGAGTACAGGGGATTGGCTTTTTACCTATGGTGGTGGTCTTAGTATACTTCTAGTCTGGAATGTCCAAGGGAATTTTTTTAATATAGAGAATTCTAATTTTACTGGAAACAAGGCTAGCGCTGGTGGAGGCATGATTCATCACTGTCAGACTTTATGCAATGATAACACTTTGATTGTTAAAGACTCTCTGTTCCTGTCTAATTCTCTTACTAGCACATCTTTTGGAGGTGCTGGCCTGGCTACTGGGATTGCTTACTTCTTGGGTGATAGAATGTCGACTAATAATAATGTGACAGTTATTAGTACAATGTTTTATCATAACAATGGCTACTATGGTGGAGGTGCTTTGGTATATTGTAACTCTTTGGATCCAAAGAAGCCGATAACTGAATACAATCACGTCAGCTTTATTAATTGTGTTTGGGAGGGTAATACAGGTGCCATCAGTCCAGCTGTTGAAGTGGAGCCAAACTATAGGAGCCAATATTCACATTTCTTTAGTACCAAGGCAACTTTTGAGAATTGTACATTTATTAGTAACTCCATTGTGAGACATTACAAGGAGACATTTAATAGACCATCCTATACTTTTAATGCTGGAATAGGAGTGTTCATAATAGCTAAAGTAACAGTGTATTTCAGTGGCAACAACACATTCACTTGCAACTCTGGTACAGCATTGTTCATTATAGCTGGAACGGCATTCTTTGATAGAGGCGCTACGACTGAATTTACTAACAACACAGGAACCAATGGCGGGGCCGTTGCTTTAGTGGGTTACGCTAAAATGAAATACAACAATGACACTTCGTTCATTTTTAAGAATAACATTGCTGACTTTATTGGTGGAGCCATTTATGTATTGAACAATCACGTCTATGGCCCTTTGTCTTCTTTTAATTGCTTCCTTGAATATATTAATGATCAAATCAATTACTCAAGTGTTACCAATGCTAGATTCACATTTGAAAATAACAGGGCTTTCACTGATGTAGGCAACTCGCTATTCTTTACATCAATCAAACCATGCCAGTTGACTTGCCTGCCTCAATTTGGGTCCATTTCAAAGCCAAACGACCTCTTTGTTAACCAGACTTGTATGGGAACGTTTGATTTCGTTAGCAATATGAGTGAGAGGAGCGAAATTGCTTCAAGTGGCTCTTTTTTTGAAGTCGATGGGCCCACACCTCTTTCCATCATACCAGGGAGAAAGTATTTGCTTCCTTTGAAACTCTTGGACGAAATGGGACAAGATGTGACAAAGATAACTACCTTCCAGCCGTTTTTTTCAAATGAAAGTAACATCAATATATCAGCAGGCTTTCAATTTGTTGCTAATAACACGATAGAGATGACAGGTAGGCCAGGAGAGAGAGGTAATCTTACTCTGATGGCTTCTACCCACCACGGCTCTGAAGTTAGTGCTAGCATTGATATCAAACTAGCGTCATGTCCTCCTGGTTATGTCATTGAATACAATTCAACAAGTTGCATATGCTCTGCCTCACAAAATAACAAGTCCCTCAACTACAATGGCATCATTGGTTGTAAAGACAATGAAGGATTAGCAGTGGGTCTTGCTGGATATTGGATTGGATATATTCTGTCTTATGAGATGGAGCCTCCTAATCAGGATAATCTTTATACCACTGACTGTCCTTTGGGATTTTGTCGGTACTTTAACAACACTGATGGTAGCATTAAAAATAAAGAGTATTACCTTTTAACTAAGGAAGCATCAAAAACAGACGTTGAAGAAATTGTTTGTGCTGAAAATAGACGAGGGACGGTATGCAGCCAATGCAAGAAAGGATACTCAGTTTATTTCCATTCAGAGACTTCAAAATGTGGCCCAGACGATCTCTGCAATGCAGGATTCATATTTTACATTCTAAGCGAAATAATCCCAGTCACCTGCTTGTTCTTTGCTATTGTTTACTTTGATATAAGCCTCACCACAGGACTGGCCTATAACTTCTTATTCATGATACAGTTACTCCAAGCTATGGTCGTTTCGGTCAATGGCGGGGTACAATTTGAGCCTTCCTTTATCCGCAGTATCTACACTATACTCTACAACATGCTTAATCTTGATTTCTTTGATATCGACGAGCTATCCTTCTGTCTATGGAAAGGAGCTGGGACACTGGATATGATTAGTATGAAATACGTATCAGTGATGTACGCCATTGTCCTAATAATGGGGTTCGTCTTTATGTTCAAACACTGCATGTGTGGGCTCAAGTATAAGTGCTGCCGTAAGAATACCGTCAGTTATTCAGTAGTTCAAGGCCTCACTGCCTTCCTAGTAATATCATACTTCCAATGCTCCAGAGTGACATTCTTGTTACTCAATAGAGAGTCACCACGAGGGATTGGTACTACAACTTATAAAGACATTGTCTTTTGGGACGGCTCGCTGGAATATTTTAGCTCTCAGCATCTCTGGTATGCAATACCTGCTCTCATGTGTTTGTTGCTTTTTGTGATTCCTTTTCCTATCATGCTTTCCTTTGATGGTCTGCTGTTGAAGATTGAGAGTAGATTGTCTCTTCGTTTTATGTTCATTAGAAGGAAAAGGCCGTACACTGCCTTGCATTATAAGCTAAAGCCTCTTCTCGACTCGTTTCAAGGTGCTTTCAAGGACGAATATCGCTTCTTTTCCGGGCTCTATTTCTTTTATCGGGTATTAATACTGGCCTTGTTGGTCATTGCAACATCAATTGTTCAATATTACTTCTTACTAGAGATTGCTCTGATTGTCATCATCATGATACAAGCGATAGTACAACCGTTTCAAAAAAAGCTTCACAACATTGCTGCTCTGCTAATATTCGTAAATATGGCCCTGATTAATATGTGTACGATACGAATTTATCACCTAGTTTCAACCGATGGGTACCCAACCGAGACTGTAGTGATACAATGGCTACAGATGGTGCTCATTTATATTCCGTTGGGTATGGGTGTGGCTTGGCTTTGTTATTTCTTTTATAAAAGGTGTCGGGATAAGAGAGATCAGTCTGTTAGCAAGAACGATGAGAACTATTTCGTGTGTGATGAGGAATTCCCAGAGGAGATATTCAATCGTAGTGAGTCCAACGTTGATGACAAATGGTGAATCATAAAGACTTTGAATTTCGAATTTTTTTAAATTTTGTGAATTTATTTTATTTGTTCATGTAATAAAATCTAAAAATTTACAATGATAAATAATTTTATAACTTATTGACGCGTTTTTAAAAAGCACGTATATATAGCCCATGGTTTTTCTAGAAATTAACAAGGCAGTTTTATTACAGTTTCTGTATCTGGTTTTGATAACAAATAATAACTTAAATTATTATTATTATTACTATTATTACTATTATTACTATTATTATTATTATTATTATTATTATTATTATTACTATTATTATTATTATTATTATTATTATTATTATTATCATTATTCCTACTAGTTGATAATGCCAGGTTACTGTGTTCCCGGTACCATCGGTCACAAGGTTCTATCTGGTACTAAGAAGATTGAGATTGACAAGAAACTGGTGCGTCATTAATGCCTACAATATAGCAGCTGCTTATTAACAAGTGGTTGTATATCTTTAGGTTAATATAAGACTGTCGGTCCAATATATGTCATTCAGGTTTTAATTTATTATTAATAATTATTATAATTATTATTATTTATTATTGTTAGTGCTCATGCTGATGCTAAAGGCATTATGCAGCTGATACAATTAGTAAGTTATTAATTAATAAATTTAGTGTTTAATTAATTGAGTAGGCAGAGCCAAAGAATGTCCTTTTGGTGCATGGAGAGGCAGCGAAAATGGAATTTCTGAGACAAAAAATAAACGAAGAATTCGGTAAGTATATATATATTTTAATTATAATTATTTTGATATTTTTTCTAAAATTTGAGGCATTCATTGTTATATGCCGGCTAACGGAGAGACCGTTGCCATAGCAACAACACCCTCCATATCGGTAAACATGTCCTCGTTGCTGTTCAAAAGAGCACTGGAAGAAAGCATAGGTACTGGTGGTTAATTAACTATTAATTAATAACTAATTATCAGGTGCCCCACCCTCAAAGAGACTCTGTTCCTTACCAAACAGTGCAGTGGTTGATGGATTGCTAGTGATGAAGAATGAGGTAATATGACATCATTCACAACACATCTTGTCAGTGGATTTTTAAAGTTGCTCTAAAATTGGGTCAAAGTCCTTGTATTAAAAAATTCAAAAATTCGTAAAAAATCCAATTTTAATCGGAATCAACTCAAACTTGAAACACAACATAAGAACATGTATATGTATCAGAAAATGTAATAAAAATGGAGAATTCTCTCCTAGTCATTTTTGGTGAAATTTGGCCCAAGACCCTGTACTATAGTACAGGGACTTCAACCCAATTTTGCCAAAAATCAAAAATAGAGAATTCCCCATTTTTATTACATTTTCTGATACATATACATGTTCTTATGTTGTGTTTCAAGGTTGAGCTGATTCCGATCAAAATTGGATTTTTTATGAATTTTTAAATTTACTCCAAAATTGGGTAAAAGTCCCTGTACTATAGTACGGACTTTGGCCAAATTTCACCAAAAATAAAAAGGAGAGAATTTTCCATTTTTATTACATTTCCTGATACATATACATGTACCTATGATGTGTAGAAAGTTTGAGCTAGTTCCGATTAAAATTGAATTTTTTACGAATTTTTAAAAGTTGCTCCAAAATCAGGTAAAAGTCCCTGTACTATAGTACATGGTCTTGAACCAAATTTTGCCAAAAATGAAAAGGAGAGAATTTTCCCTTTTATTACATTTCCTGATACATATACATGTACTTATGATGTGTAGAAAGTTTGAGCTGGTTCCAATCAAATTGAATTTTTTTATGAATTTTTAAAGTTACTCCAAACCCATGTACTGTACTATATTGTAGTGATGCAGTTAAACTTAGCTTTCTTTATGTGGGAAACCTGTCATCACTATTAATAAAATTAATAGTTAATGCTCTTCTTTGTTTAGGAGGTATCATTGCTGACTCATAAAGAGGTTTCTGATGAAATCGGTCTCACTCGTCACAAACTAAAGTTCAGCCAAACGCTGACTCTTGACGGCCATTTTTTACCAGACAGCAACATTCTTGAATTGCTCACAACATCGATTAACAAGTAAAATACTATAATGAGATGATCACTTTTGGAAAATATTCACCACATAATCTCTCTTGAACAATTTAATGTGTCAATAAAAGATGTCCTTATGCCATTTTTCCCTCTAAAAAATCTTAAAATTTGAGCTAAACTCGCAACATAATATTATACTTAGTTTACAGTGGGTTTATTAGAGGTATAATGGAGATACTGTCATTACAGGTTAGTCCCTGATAGCAAGGTCCTCCAAACAAAGGAAGGATACGGTTTGGAACTCTCCGGTACTTCAGTGACGCTCAGTATAGCACAGTTCCTTCCACAGCCTCTCGTTAATCTGACGTGGGAACTTCAGGTGAAGTATTTCAATTCTTTTATAAATGCAATGTAGCCATTTTATGATCACCACAATCCATTTATACTGTATATATTATGAATTCTATAAAAGATTATTTTTAATTTTAAGTTCTATAAATCCTACAATTATATATAATATTCTATTTTTTCTTGCTTTGTTTTAATTTGCATTCTCTCTCTCTCTTCTCCTTAGGATGATCACATCGGCTCAATTTTAGTGATGAACCTAGTCCGGACGATACCAAGAGCACTGATAATGACTTAATGTTTAATGGACAGTATTATCATCAATATAACACAGTTGTTGTTATTATTATTATTATTATTATTATTATTATTACATTATAATTTAATATTTATTTAGATATGAGAGGCAGGAGGAGATAGAGGAGGGATATGGAAAGGGAATATATATATATATTTATATATACATTATCATTATTATTAGTTTTATGATACAGTGAAGTGGACACAAGACAATGGATTAAAATTTGATTAGAGGTTTCTCCTCTTCCTAAAAAATTTTTTTAGATAAATAGAAAATTTTTGATTTGTTAAAAAATATTTACTTGTCTCCGTAGTCTGTCTTCTTCATTAATGATTGCTCTTCTTATCTGCTCCACCCACACTTGAGTATCACTACCTCCTTCTGATGTAAACTTAGTTTCATTGCCTACAGTGAACGATCAGTAAACTCCAGTATATTCCAGTGTATTTACAGTATATTCTAGTATACCTTTGCTGTCCATTAGTATGAATTGCCTGTCTTTTAGTTTAAGGAAAGGATCTCCGTGTTTTACGCGACTACCAAACAGCTGGATGTATTTTAAATGATTACCATTAACCTACAAGAAAGACAATAGTTATAAATTATTAGTTTTATGAGTATCAGTAATGTAATACCTGAGTCCCTTGATATCTGCCCTCAGCTTCACCTCAAGCAGATATCTCAGTCCTCAGGTATTACATTACTTATACACACACACACACCTCCAGAGGGGCTGGCCAATACATGTACATGTAAAAGATACTCACGGCTTTTTTTGGGTTTTTATATTTCGATGGTAAGAGTATGATTTGAGACGGAGTTAGTTGAACCCAAAATAGGTGAGATATTTTCATGTGGTAACTTTTACCGGACTTCTTCATGACACGCCTCTTTAGCAATCCTTGAGAGAGGGGGGGTGGAAGAGAAGGAGAAACATTATTTGAAATAAAAACATATTTATTATTATTATTTTTCTAAAAACACACACAAAGAGATAGTAAAAATAACAATAACAGAAACAGAAACAATACCTGACGCAATAAGTCAATAATTTTATTTATAACAATAAGGAAGAGATGTACATGTACATGTAGCAGCAACAGCAGCAGCAGCAGCAGCAGCAGGTGTATATTAATAGTAGCAGCTGTACTGTGTATTAGTAAAGTACCTTCGTAAAGGATTTCAGTTTCAGCACTATCGAGACAAGCACCTTCTTCGTCGCTGAAAAAATAACAATTAAATATTAATAATATTTAATAAATAATTAATACACGTACAACTGTGATAATAATATTAAATAATTTAAAATAAAATGAAACCTTTCTCTTGGTACTTCTTCTGTCGTTTCATCAAAACTTGCGACGTCAATACTTGAATTATTAGAGCCGACTGACGCCGAAGGAGTAGTGTCTGGAGAAATTAATGATAAATCATTAATGGTCAAGTGTAACTCTCTCTCTCTCTATAGCGTCATTATCTTACAGTCGGAGGTGGCCACGCCCAGTACATTATTATCAAGCATACTGTCATCAATTAGACTGACATTCTGAACCTGTTCAGGACTACTGGCTCGACTAGAAGAGAACAGAGTAACATAAGAACATGTATATGTATCAGGAAATGTAATAAAAATGGAGAATTCTCTACTTTTCATTTTTGGTCAAATTTGGCCAAAGTCCCTGTACTATAATAGTACAGGGACTTTACCCAATTTTGGAGTAACTTTAAAAATTCATAAAAAATCTAATTTTAATCAGAATCAGCTCAAACTTGAAACACAACCTAAGAACATGTATATGTATCAAGAAATGTAATAAAAATGGAGAATTCTCTACTTTTCATTTTTGGTGAAATCTGGCCAAAGTCCCTGTACTATAGTACAGGGACTTTTACCCGATTTTGGAGCAACTTTAAAAATTCGTAAAAAATCCAATTTTAATCGGAATCAGCTGAAACTTAAAACACAACATAAGAACATGTATATGTATCAGGAAATGTAATAAAAATGGAGAATTCTCTACTTTTCATTTTTGGTGAAATCTGGCCAAAGTCCCTGTACTATAGTACAGGGACTTTTACCTGATTTTGGAGTAACTTTAAAAATTCGTAAAAAATCTAATTTTAATCGGAATCAGCTCAAACTTGAAACACAACATAAGAACATGTATATGTATCAGGAAATGGAATAAAAATGGAGAATCCTCTGTTTTTGATTTTTGGCAAAATCGGGTAAAAGTCCCTGTACTATAGTACAGGGTCTTGGGCCAAATTTCACCAAAAATGACTAGGAGAGAATTCTCCATTTTTATTACATTTTATGATACACATACATGTTCTTATGATGTGTTTCAAGTTTGAGCTGATTCCGATTAAAATTGGATTTTTAACGAATTTTTGAATAAAAATTTTAATCAAAATGCTCCATATTTATAAAGAGCAATAGCTCACCTTGACTGCTTTATGCCAAGAGCTGTCCAAACACTGTACAATGAAAGATGAGATAATTTAAATAAATAAATAAATAGATAGATAGATAAATAAATAAATAAATAAAACACTAACTTGTTCCCAAGGCTCTGTGTCTTAACATGGCTTCTCTTCTTTGGTTGCAAACTCGGAGAAGAGCTCTTCACCTTACGAGACTCAGACCCAGTCTCAGACTCTTTGGACGAAACCTTCTTCAATTCCTTGATACTCACCTCAAGATTAGGTGGCAAGGTAACACCTTTTGCTTGGAGTCTGGTTGCTAGGGGAATCCCAGCTATAAAAACAGGCCCCACCCTCTTGTTTTGTATTATGTCAGCGTCTGAGCGATGATTAGTGAGGGTTCGTCTGGGGGGTGTGGCTATGTTAGGTCCTGTGTATTCCGGCTCAAGGGGCGGAGTCAGGAGATCCTCTGAGCTCTTGGAGCTGCGGAGGGCGAAGGAGGGGTAAGGGGGAGGACGAGAAGGAACCCTCAGAGACTTTCTTGCAGGTGGTTCAATTTGAAGTGATAACCTAAGGGGAACAAAGTATCATATGTAGCCGTGTGTGTGTGTGTGTGTGTGTGTGTGTGGTTTTTAAATATTCTGTACTTGTAATTGTCGTCTTCGAAGAACTTTTGAAGTTCGTCGATGTAGAGAACTGAGTTTAGATACTTTTGTACAGGTTTACAAGGCATCAGGTGATCTATTAATAATAATAATAATAATAATAATAATAATAATAATAATAATAATAATAATAATAATAATAATAATAGTAATAATGTTAAAAATATTCTTTTTACCGTATCGTGATTTTTGGCAATGTTCAATAAAATCAAGTGTCTTTGCAATTTCCTATAAAAATGTCATCATTATGATGAGTATGACATCAAATGACATCATCATTACCATTTCATATTTCGTAACATCCTCTGGATGTCTCTTCTTCATTGAGTCAATGTAGACTATGTCTCTCTGATGAAGAGCAAGATGAGGTATACAAGGATCACGATGAGATTGAATATGACCTCTTAACAGACCACTGGAGAGAGAGGGGGAGAGAGAGAGAGGGGGGGGAGAGAGAGAGAGAGAGAGAGAGGGAGAGAGAGAAAGAGAGAGGGAGAGAGAGAGGGAGAGAGGGAGAGAGAGAGAGAGAGAGAGAGAGAGAGAGAGAGAGAGAGAGAGAGAGAGAGAGAGAGAGAGAGAGAGAGAGAGAGAGAGAGAGA
>NW_003546653.1:89635-91766 GCF_000090795.2 Amphimedon queenslandica | reverse complement strand
TCATAAATAGGAACATACCAAGTACATTAACACCGATGCTAAGTGTAGCTCCTCCAAGATCAGGCGAACTGAAAGTGTATGTTCCAGAGTCTTCTGGTCCAAGTTCATCAGTCTCTAGTTCTCCTGAGCTTGTAAGCCTTATCCTTGGGTTACTTGGAGATATAGTGTATCCACTGGGAACTGAAGGAGCAAAGTTCGATATGCTCTGTGGAGCGGAGCCATTTATTGATACAGAACCTAAGCACGTCAAGGTGAGTTAAAATTTTTCAAATTTTTAAATTTTGTACTTACTTGTCACACTGATTGCTGTACTGCTGGAGTTAGCACTTCCTCTAGAGTTACTTACCGTACAGCTGTATAAACCAATATCAGTAGTTCTAATGTTTCGGATACTAAGAGTGGAGCCTGTTTCACCAGGTATGGCCATTCCATTTCTAAACCATTGATACGTAAAGTCAGGAGTACCACCAGGTACGACACTGATATCAACTGAACTGCCTGAAGGCACTGTCTGTGGACCACTGATGCTGATGACATGTGCAATTCCTAAGTATCAAATGATAATGTTCATTTTCTTTCATAAATAGGAACATACCAAGTACATTAACACCGATGCTAAGTGTAGCTCCTCCAAGATCAGGCGAACTGAAAGTGTATGTTCCAGAGTCTTCTGGTCCAAGTTCATCAGTCTCTAGTTCTCCTGAGCTTGTAAGTCTTATCCTTGGGTTACTTGGAGATATAGTGTATCCACTGGGAACTGAAGGAGCAAAGTTCGATATGCTCTGTGGAACCGAGCCATTTATTGATACAGAACCTAAACACGTCAAGGTGAGATAAAATTTTTCAATTTTTAAATTTGTACTTACTTGTCACACTGATTGCTGTACTGCTGGAGTTAGCACTTCCTCTAGAGTTACTTACCGTACAGCTGTATAAACCAATATCAGTAGTGTTGATGTTTCGGATACTAAGAGTGGAGCCTGTTTCACCAGGTATGGCCATTCCATTTCTAAACCATTGATACGTAAAGTCAGGAGTACCACCAGCTACGACACTGATATCAACTGAACTGCCTGAAGGCACCGTTTGTGGCTCACTGATGCTAATAATATGTGCTGGTTCTATTAATGAAAAAAGTATTTTAACTTTTTAAAATTTATTTTTGTATAAATTTATTTTCCATAATTGAAGCCCTATCAATGTACTCTAATGTACTATGCAATGGTGTTAAATTTCACAGTTTGTGGTTACTATTTAATTACTCCTCAGCAGTTAGTATAATGAATTTTTACCTAGTTGCTTCACCACAATAGTATGTGTCTCTTGGTTACAACCATTGGCAGCAGTGCAAGTATAACTGCCATAGTCTTCAGGGCCAACAGTAAAACTGTGTTTAAAATAATATTTAAAGTAAAGAAGGAATGTATAGCATTTATATTTTGTGGATAATAAATTTCACTAATTTCGTGGATGGTTAAAATTCACGAAATTAAATTCCATTGAAAATTTTTTGCCACAACTTAGTCAATGAATAAATAGATAGTTTTGCTAAATTTTTAATCCGGGAATGGTTAGTAGGAAAAGATTCGTGAAATTTTATATCCATGAAATATAAGTGCTACACGGTTTTTACCTGAGATTCCTGTTACTAGAACTGTTCAAGTCTGGAGTTGTAATGTTGTATGGGTACATATAGTTTGTACTACAGTTCAAGTTGATCTGCTGCCCAATTAAAGGGCATAAGACATTTGAGGGCTCATTTGATGGACACTGTGAACCATTGGCACCTTGAATATTACCAGTAAACACAGAGGATACATCTATTAAAAAAGAGATATTTTTGTATTTTATTTTTTGCAATCTTTGCCATGTAGTTGGGTCTTGCAAATACATAAATCAGTGAGCATAACTATTAGTAGTAAGTAGTAATTTGATTCCTTACTAAGTAGTAACTGTGATGTTTCAGTGTCATTTCCAAAACGATTTATGAGGACACATCTTATTTCTCCCTGTAGCATAAGTGGTAGCAATAGTTGTGGGATGATACTTAATGTGTCGCGATCTTGAGGAAAATTTGATCCTGGCATCTCTCCATTGAATGTGAAGACTGAAGTTGTTCAGGATTTATCAT
>NW_003546653.1:77850-89290 GCF_000090795.2 Amphimedon queenslandica | reverse complement strand
CTAATACATCTGTAGTGTTGGGCAGTTGGACATAGACCCTGTTTGGAACTGTGTGTGTGTGTATAAATAATTATAAAAACCAGTTGAATAAGCTTGAATAATATTGGCTAATCTCTAGGTGATTCTACCACCTGTTGTTCAGCTCATACACACATCTGGCAATAATTAATACTTTAATCAATAAGCAATAAACACCTCTCTAGTATACCACTTATAGATTATAATGGAGTAATGGGCTATACTGCTACAATCAATTAAATCTACTGATTTGATAATAGCAGCAATATAACTTCTTCTCAGGAAGGTATTACATTTCACAGAGATTATATCACCCCACGGTTAACTGGCTTCAGAAGCCATTACTACTACAATCAAGCTCACATTATTATAAATGTAAGGAAGGGAATAGTTATGAATGTAATTAATGAGGAATATACACCAAGGTCAATGCGGCTTTTTCACTGGGATATTGTGTATACTAAAACTGGCAGCTACTCATTTATGTTTACTGTTAGTGTACTATAATTAGTACCACTGCTGCAGCTGCATATAGCATGTCTTTGAAAAATGCAAATCAATGTACCTACAAATCAGTGACCACACATGATGTAGGCGTGGGTTGCTATGATAGTAAAGAATTCCTTTGATGATTGACTGTCTATAGTAAAGCATATTTGTGATAATTTTGACAAATTCGGTGAGTTTCACAGAAATGATATCATAAATCACATTCGCAGATGCACTACTGCAGTGCTATTAACTCTGAGTTTTATAGAGCTATGTCATTTATATATATGCACATGGCAAGGATATTAATTTTAGTTAGATAGATACTCAGTTCTTATTTTAATAATAAACCGCCGTCGATCACTCGGTTCAGTAATTAGTCTACATTTTCATCTTGTCATAATAAGCCATGCAACCTAAACCTTACTTGGAATTGCCGTTCTATTGTCTCTAGGGATGCTCAGTTGTCCATTCCAGTAATACACTTCTGTGTAGTCCTGCCCGTAAGCAGCACCAGTAAGAGCAGTAATCTAATGATTAAATAATATTAGAGCCAGTAAAGCATCTTATTATTATCTCTAAAAACTTACAGTGATAAAGATACACCAGATTATATTCTGCAGGCTCCAACATGGCCTCAGCTCCATAGCTAAGATCCTGCAAATGAAGTATAAAGCTAGGAAAGCCTGCCTTTTTGTTTTATTCTGAAGGGGCGGGCTAATGCATGTGAAGGGTTAGGTATGCAATATTAACAATAATATGGATGATAGTTGTGGTTAGAGTATTGCTATGGTTTCGAACTGTGAGATCATGGATAATTTAGTTGGCAAAGCTAGTTGCATCATAGCTTTTATGGCTACACCAACTTCAGTTTTCCTGGGAAGTGCAGCTCAAGGCGTGACAAATATCTTCTAAACCATCGCAAATCATCATGGAAACCAATTATATTAAATTCAGAGAAATACAAACACATTATGAAGTACTTCATACATTACTAATATAGATGTTTACATACATGCATTACTATCAAAAAAGTGAAGAGGTGGTCAACCACTTATTAAAAGGTAGACCAGGACTCTCAATGTCTTCTTGTGTCTTCCTCAAGGAGCTGGCCCGCAGGTACAGCAACAGTCTCTTTGTACTTCAGTTCTCCAGCACATTTCAGTACCAACATAGTGACTGCAATATGCCGGCTCGACACAAGCTATATATAGCAACAAAAAATATTAATAAAAATTACCCGTGTTACTTACGGCAGTCTTGTATGTTACAGTAGCGGAATACAGGCGGGCGTGCAGTCAAACATTCTGAATCGTTCAGTTCAATGGTATTATCATATGTAGCTTTACAAGTGACTCTGCGAACTTGATAGCCGATTCCACAAGTTTTTGTACACTAGGGGAAAAGGTGTAGATAGACAGTGTGACTGCTACAAATGTATAAATAAAATCCATACAAATGTTGTTTATACATCAAAAGAAATACTACACTTTCCTGAGAAAAAATCAATGAGAGTGAAATTTGGATTGTGCAATCAGCTTGCATATTTTAACATTACATAAGGGAGTCAAGGCTGAGACCAGCTTATGGCCTTTCGCTTTAATTTTGTATGCTATGACAAGGTAACTCTTTATGTAGCATAAAGGCATCAGTATGCATTATCAGAATAAATTTAGAGATACTAAAATGCCTCCATTCTTATTTTCCAATCTATGTCATGCAGAAAATTAGAACAAATTAAAATGTTAAAAGTATTCGTCAGAGAATGTGAACATTATTACGTGCATTAACTTACCACTGACCAATTCCCTGGCACCCATTCAGTGCATGGTCCCCTTTCAGTGCATTGCTCTTCTGAAGGAGGTGGAGGAGGAGTACACCCGTCCATCACCATACGATTGGAAACAGTCACACACACAACGGTCCTGTTCCTTACGCCACGATGACAATCAGGGAAACACTTAATAACAAATAATAATAATGATAATAATGATAATAAGTAATTATTATTATTCTTAATTGAAATTGAGCGGGAAACACTTAATAACAAATAATTAATCAAAACTGAATTTTAAAAATTATAATACTAATATATAATGATGGTAATAATGAGTGATGCCTTATATGAAATAATAAAGACTTACTCTACTCCATGTAGAAACAAGCCATTCCTTCTCTTCTGGGGGTTTGTCTATATGATAATTTATACAATTAATTAAAATTAATTTGCGTGAAGTTATTAATTCATGCGTCAATTTAATTTTAGCATTAAAGTACTATGCTAAATTTCCTACATTATTAATTTGAAAAGTGGACTAAATATTTTGCACGCTACGCAATTTATTTTCATTTCCATTCATCACAGCACTGCCTTGGACAAACAATAAGCACAGTTCACTTACATACTACATTGACATCTCCAGCATCAGTCCCGGCAATGTTGGTCGTGTTGCAGCGATAAGTACCAGCATAATCCTCCCCAAAAGGATTGATCATCAATACAGAGTTCATCCCATCATCACTAATCATTATATTAGGATCACTAGTATTTATAGGAACAGCTTGTGTGCTACCCTCTGCTATAAATAACCACATTGTTGTTGGCTGGTCGAAACCGGAATAGCAACAGTGAAGAGATATTTTGTTATTATCTCTTCCACAGACTTCTTCACTCGTGCGTCCAGCACCTTGAACTAGCTCGTTCTCTTGGGGAGCTGGAAGTGTCTTTCCCCTGTCTATAGTAGCTGGGTCTACATTTTAAAAGATAAGATACAAATTTTTGAGCTTAAAATTATTTTTGAGCTTATAATTATTTTTGAAAATTTAATTTTGCTCAATGATAAATTTATATTTATACTCACCATATACGCGAATGTTAATCATGCTAGTGTTAGTGCTACAATCGGTTGTTGCATTGCAGAGATAGTTACCAGAATCTTGAAGCTGTATTGAATTAAATATCTTCTCCCCAGGCTCTCCGTCAGGATTAATTTCAGTTGGCACATCGGGCTGCGATGGAGTACACCTTAGTGTAACTCGGTCACCAACAAAAGCACAAAAGTCAGTTCTAGCAGGAGGTGGGTATCTCAATTGACTGCATCTATTGACACTATCTCTAGTGGCACCCAATTCAACAGTATTGAATTCTGAAGATGGGAGGAAGAAGTTGAGAATGGCTGGTGACAGACCTTACCTTCAACTTTTGAGGTTTGACTGTCAGAGCCAACGGGATTTCTTGCAGTGCAGGTATAGGTACCGGGTCCAACATTAGTGAGATTCTGATTGTTAGAAAAGAATACTCCGTCTTTTTCCCACGTATAGTTTGATACTGTTCCATTTGCAACACAGTTTATGTTTACAGTTAATCCTGGCGCTATGCAGATATCAGCCCCAACTGCAATATTACAAGGAGGCATCACACAAGGTTCACTTGGGGGTTCCGGCGGTATAGTAGGTTCATTGCCTGAAATTAAGGTATTAATAATAAAATTGACTGAGATAGAATACAGGCAGCCCTTACCCAGAGGTGCAGTAGTGATTCTGTCACTTGCATTATTGCACGCTGACATAGCAATGCAAGTATAGAACCCAGAATCGTTATCCCTATAACTAGGTATCACATAATCTTCGTTATCAGCAACTTGTATAAAAGCTGGTCCAAAATATATAATGTATGGCTCAGTAGTAGTACAGGATATTGTCACCCTTTCACGAAAACTGGGGCAAAGATCGGCTCTGCTTACATCCCTGGCAGAGGGCCGATTACAACCATTACCAGTCACACCATCAATAGAACCAGTTATACTGGCTGTCAGTCTCCCTACATATTAATAATACAGTAAATCACACTTCTTCTTTCTCCTCTCCTCTCCTCTCTCTCCCTCCCTCTCTTTCTCTCTCTCTCTCTCTCGTTCTCTTACGGAATACAGTTGATGAAGCAGTATCTGGGAGTACACTGTTCTGCCGCGTACACTCATTCATAACTGTGCAGGTATACACATCATCATTATTTGTGGGAGGCGTTATAGTGAGGACCTCTCCTGTCTCAGGTAGTGTCATGCCATTCCTTTGCCATATTCTCGTACCCTCAATATTATTCAATATATGACAGATCAGCATTGCCCTTGGAGCCGTAGTGCACAGGTCTGCCCCAATGTCAGCCACACTGGCAGAAATTGTTCCATTCCCTTTTCTTATAATTGGATAAGCTATTGATTTAATAGGGAAAGAGACAGGCAATGAAATTGGTTTATCTTTTCTCATATTTTATCTTCTATAACATACCGTTAACTTTAATGCGTGCAGTACCAGCTCCACATGAGTTGTTGGCAACACATGTGTAACTTCCAATCATTGCAATAGTGAGAAATTCTAGAGTTGAAGAGTCAGTAACTTCAAACATATCTTTAAACCATTTTCTTTCAAAGCCAAGGGATTCGTCTATATTTACAACAGGGCAAAAGAATTGTGTACTTGGACGATTAGTGTCTGTAAGATTGAGACAAACAACGCGTGCTCCGGTAACATTATTGCTCCCTTGTATCACAGAATGTCTTATTATAGGTCTACCTGTATAATATGAGAAGGAAAAATGTGTGATCACAAATACTCTACCGCACATGCATGATAGATAATGTATGCATACACAAGCACACACAATATTTACTTACTGTTTGAAATTATAACGGGATAGGTACTGTTCCCACACTCATTCATAAGTACACAGCTAACATTTACAGGATCATCAATGTTAAATGTATAGGTATATGAGTTTATATTAGGGTTCTTGACTCCATTAATAAACCACATCCTGATTGCTGGACCGTCAGATATGCAGTCCATGGTAAGAGTACCCACATTCCTTTCTTGTAAATTTTGCAAACACAGAAACCGATCTGGTCGACCAACATCTTGACCTGGTTCTTTTATGCCAGTGATTAGACCTCCTCCTCCAAATTTAAACATTGGTAGAGTGCCTGCATAATTGTCACAGAAAAGGAAAATAAAATAATGAAATTATTATGTAGATCTAGTTGCACCACCAAGATTGTTTGCACAGCTCATAAACTCCACCCAAAGCATTGCAAAATGGTCATTATAACTTACATGATTGAGACTGAGCTAGTTTGACTAGCACTGCCACTATCTATTGGAAAGAACTTCATATTATACATAGATCTATGTATTAAACAGCTTAACTGCAAACAGTAGTAGAACCTTGGCACCAGTGGTAAAGCTGGCCATTTCTTCAACTGTCCTAAATATGGAGGACAGACTCCTGTGTTGTCTTCCTTTCCTCTACTGTCTTGTCTGACAAGTATTAAAGCGCTGGGCGCTGAGGCCGGCGTTTCACTCAAGGCCGCGGGAAGGCTCAATTCATATGGCCAGTAACTGCGCACAGTCTAGCCTTACTATGCTAAAATAGGCAAGCACTGACTCCAATTTTTAAAAGTCCATTTGAAAAATAATATTATTGATGGCACCAGCCACCAAAAAATTAATAACTCGACATAAAAGTATCTATAGGAAATAGTAACACAACAAAATATTGTTTTTTTCTATAGCCGTTCTCTCAGTTTTCAAGAGAAATGTAAGTTCTAGATACATGCATGTGTGACGGTGAGCCACTGGGCCCCTCAGTAATAATGATAGTGCCTGCAAGTCCAGCAACAGATAGTCCTCATGTAGCCAAAGGAGCACGAGTGAGTTCCAGCAATGTGCTTGCAAGCTTTGTATGCGTCACTCACACAACCTGCAAGATAAAGGAAAGGAGGCAAATCATTGGAACCAGTTTCAATTCAAAGTACTTTGGTACAAGTAAGAGTGATTGGTTTGCATGGAAAATATAAGTTTGTTGCTTAAAAGAAACGTAAAATAGACTTACAAGAATGGTCATTGCAGTACTCATGGTCCCTGGGCTTACGAACATCTATGCATCTACTATCAGGAACAGTCTCTCCAGTAAGAGGTATTACACAAGTGACAGACCTAGTACGGTGACCTCCACCACAGGAAACAGAACACTACAAACAATAATATTAGCATAAACATTGAGGATTATCATTATTCTATTACACAAAATAACCATTCAAGTAGTTATACACACACATTTGTCACTCAACAAATTCTACATTAATTTTCTTGTAGTAATTTAATTGATATCATTGCATAGCATGCAAATTTGATTTGCAATTGCTAATGAAAATTTTTTTCACACAAAATCTACAATATTGTTCTAACCCCGGTCCAATTTCCAGTTTTCCATTTCGGTGTAGTAAAGCAAGGGCCAGAGTTCACGCATGACTCCATTGTCAAAGGTTTTGACTCGGTACATCTGTTATCTGGAAGCCTCCTACCAGATAACCTGTCAACACAATGGACCAGTCTCATTCTCATTCCTCGGTGACATTTTGGTTGACACTGTATTATACATTAAAAAAATAATAATGATTACCACACTCTGCAGGGGAAAGAAAGCTCATCTCTTTTGCATTTATTATTGTATAGTAGTAACTGGTGTACAATTTTATTTAATCAATAGCATGCTGGAAGGCACATGCATGTCTGAATTAATCTACTTGCAAAAGCCCATGATGATTGTATTTGACTGTAAGATCATTTCTTGTGTACATACCTCACTCCAAGGGCTTGTTACCCACTCGGGAATTACTTCAACAGTCGCTGCATAAAACAAACAAAAACACAATAGCAATAGTAGTAATAATAATAATAATAATACTAATGATGAAAATTAAGGATGATTTTCTACTTAAAGTACAAAATTAGAAATAGTTTTTACCTTAAAAGAAAAAATTAAAAAATTTTTTTTTACCTTGAAGCACAACATCTCCTGCATCATCACCGGCAATGTTAGTTGTAGTGCAGCGATAAGTTCCTTCAAACTCTCTGGTAAAGGGAGAGATGATCAATACTGACACGTTTCCTGTATTATTAATGGAGAAGGCTGGTAGACTCGTATCGATTTCAGTAGTGAATCCATCAGGCCGTACCCTCAGCCATGTCGTATTAGCTGGGTCTATTCCAGTGAACGGACAGAATAATCTGACGGTTCTGCCTGGAGTGACTTCATTTGGCTCGTCAGGTCTACCTGCACCAATGACCTCTTCATTAGGGCCAGGGGGTGGTAGGGTCTGCTGACGATCAATTCTTGCAGGATCTGGAGCAAAATTGTAAGTAAAACAAAGTATATGCACAGTAATAATTGAGAAAATTGGGCCAAAGTCCCTGTACATGGTTACTGGTCAAATTTCACCAAAAAGCCTAGTAGAAAATTCCCTATTTTTATAATTTTTTCTGATTTATATTACATGTAGTTATGTTGTGTATAAAGTTTGAGCGGATTCCAATCAAAACTAAATTTTTTACAAATTTTTAATTTACTCAAAAATCGGCCCAAAGTCCCTGTACTATAGTACAGGGTCACTGACCAAATTTCACCAAAAATGACTAGAAGAGAATTCTCCAATTTAATAATTTTTTCTGATTTATATACATGTACTTATGTTGCATATAAAGTTTGAGCAGATTCCGATCAAAACTAAATTTTTTACGATTTTTTTAAGTTACTCAAAAATCGGGCCAAAGTCCCTGTACTATAGTACAGGGTCTTTGGCCAAATTTCACCAAAAATGACTAGGAGAGAATTCTTCATTTTTGTACTATTTTTTGATACACATACATGTTCTTATGTTGTGTAGCAAGTTTGAGCTGATTCCGATCAAAACTAAATTTTTTATGAATTTTTAAAGTTACTCAAAAATCGGGCCAAAGTCCCTGTACTATAGCACAGGGTCTTTGGCCAAATGTCACCAAAAATGACTAGGAGAGAATTCTTCATTTTTGTACTATTTTTTGATACATATACATGTTCTTATGTTGTGTAGCAAGTTTGAGCTGATTCCGATCAAGTTTGGATTTTTTAAAGAATTTTTAAAGTTACTCAAAAATTGGGCCAAAGTTCCTGTACTATAGTACAGGGTCTTTGACCAAATTTCGCCAAAAATGACTAGGAGAAAATTCTTCATTTTTGTAATATTTTTTGATACATATACATGTTCTTATGTTGTGTAGCAAGTTTGAGCTGATTCCAATCAAAATTGGATTTTTTATGAATTTTTAATGTTACTCAAAAATTGGGCCAAAGTCCCTGTACTATAATACAGGGTCTTGGACCAAATTTCGCCAAAAATGACTAGGAGAGAATTCTTCATTTTTGTAATATTTTTTGATACATATACCTGTTCTTATGTTGTGTAGCAAGTTTGAGCTGATTCCGATCAAGTTTGGATTTTTTAAAGAATTTTTAAAGTTACTCAAAAATCGGGCCAAAGTCCCTGTACTATAGTACAGGGTCTTTGGCCAAATTTCGCCAAAAATGACTAGGAAAGAATTCTTCATTTTTGTACTATTTTTTGATACGTATACATGTTCTTATGTTGTGTAGCAAGTTTGAGCTGATTCAGATCAAAATTGGATTTTTTAATGAAATTTTAAAGTTACTCAAAAATTTGGCCATGGCCCAATTTTTGAGTATGCATTTTAAAAAAATGCTTTTTAAAGTGAGAGTATTCTCGTGCCCTTTTTAAAAAAATTCTATGTAATAGTACATGAAATTTTTCAAAAAAGGCCAGGAGAATACTCTTGCTTTAAAAAGCATTTTTTAAAATGGATATCACAAATTGAATTTACAATGTGTGTGAGCATAATTACTCTCTCTCTACTCTCATTCCTTACCATAGACTCTAAGGTTAAGCATATCACTACTAGTTCCGCAGTCATTGGTAGCATTGCACAGGTAGTTTCCTTCGGCACTAGGAAGGATGGGAATAAAAGGGATATCACTGGTGCTAGAAGTGCTTCCAAGGTATATCGTGGTAGGAACAGTAGGAGAATTTATGCTGCAGGAAAGAGTAACACTATCTCCAACAAATGCACAATAGTCCACACCAGGGGGTCTTCTCTTAAGTTGATCGCATCTGCTTCCTTGAGGACTGACTCCATTCAAAGAGACACTTAATCGACCTGAAAGGGAATATTATTAAAAGTACTGTGCAAAAAAAATAATGGTAAGATGCAATAAATCTTTTCTTGTATAATGACTACATAAATGGAAGTGTCTGGAGTACATAATTTCATATTTTTTTTGATTTCATATTTTTGTCCCACAGCAAAAAAAAACATAAATAAAAAAATGTAAATGAGCTCGGCTTACGTTCAACTGTAGAGCTGGCAGTAGAAGTACCGAATGCATTGGTAGCATTACAAGTATACACATCAGTATTATTAACAGTTATTCTCATTCCATTTGCTATTACTCTACTACCAGTTGAAGCAGCAGTCCATGTAAACCTAATAGGCTCAGTACCACTCTGAGTCCTACAATCAATGGTGACAAACTGAGTTTCTAATAAACAGATGTCAGTTCCAATTGGGATTGTCCTATTCATTACTGTTGGAGGTAGAGTGGGAGTAGCTGTGGCAGGAGTGTCAGTGCTGATTGAAGGAGGTACACCTGAGAGTAACAATTAATGAGAATAATTAATGAGAATAACAATTAATGAGAATAATTAATGAGAATAATAATTAATGAGAATAATAATTAATGAGAATAATAATTAATGAGAATAATAATTAATGAGTATAATTAATGAGAATAATTAATGAGAATAATTAGCTTTTAGAGTGAAGTTAATTATAAAGTTGACTGACCTGATCCACTGACAACTATAGTACTCACTGCACCACCACAGACAGTACTTGTAGATCTACAAGTGTATGTACCCGAGTCTGACAGATTAAAGTTCATTATAACAAGAGAAGCATCCATTGAACTTCCACCAGGTCCAGTGATGGTATATCCTTCATTAGAAGAACAAGAAATTTCAACTCTCTCTCCATCAAGAGGGCAAAGGTCAACACCGGTACTGGTTATACCGGGACGATCGCATCCATTGTCTGATATATTGAGAGTTGAAATAGTCCCATTAATGGTGACAGGAGCCTGAGCTGCATAAGATAAACATCAGTGATGAGAGATATTATAACCATTTATCTTAATTCAGAACTTACTAATAACTTGTGTAACTGCCGAGTCCATTCCACAAGGATTCATAACTGCACAAGTGATTGCACTTCCTACATCACTAGGGACAGCATCATAACTGCTACCAGTGACACCACTTATGACATTGCCATCTCTACGCCATATTCTAGTTACACTAGTACCAAAGTCAGTATTGCAGTTGATTCTGACTGAATTGGCTGAATTGATACAGAGCCTTGAGCCAATGTCAATTGTTTGATCAATACCAGTCACCGTTCCTTTCGTCTGCTGTATACGACCTGAAAATAAGAAATAAAAAGGTCTTGGATTATAATCACTTTTCCTTTCCTTACCAACAACTTCAGTTGTTGCTTGACTACTTCCACACGGATTACTAGCAGTGCAAGTATAATCTCCAGGAGACCTGGCTGTAATGGTAGAACCGCTTTGATTGCCTCCTCCAGGAGTGGACCAAGAGAAAGTAACATCAGACACTGACTCATTGTTGAACGCTAGATTGCAGACAAGACGGACTAAAGATCCAACACCACTTGAGATACAGGTCCTAGTGCCAGCAGGGACTGGAGTATTACCAGGATTGATACTAATACCAGTCCCAGGTGCAACAGTTGGAGCCTCTGTAAAATATAATAATAATAGAATGAGCTAAGCAACTCATAGAGATGTACTAATTGATGCATGCACTTCTTGCTGCATATATACAAGCAATGACAATACTCATTATTATTGTCAAAATATTTGCAATTATTAAAATTAATATCTTTAACCTTTGATAAAGGTAGTGTTAGTGACAGATCCACAAGTGCTAGTCGTGACACAAGTATAATTACCAGAGACAGTGGCTCTCTG
>NW_003546653.1:56455-74906 GCF_000090795.2 Amphimedon queenslandica | reverse complement strand
AAAAATTTCTATTCCACTAGCAGATCTACAAAATGATTGCTTATTGACTCAATTTCAATTTGATGGATAATTCTTACTCTCCAGCAGTGAGATTTGATGGATTATCTGTAAAACCACCTTCAGTAGTCCTTGGACGCACTGTCCAATAAGTATAGAAATTGCGAGCGAGAGGAAGTGCAGTTACTCGGTCAATAAACAATCCACAGTCAAGAGTAGTATTGACACTTTGACGTATTCTTGCTTCTAATACATCTGTAGTGTTCGGCAGTTGGACATAGACCCTGTTTCCAACTGAAGGTGCGTGTGTGTGTGTGGGGGGATATAAATAATTTTAGACACAAGTTCAATAGTACCCTTTTATCAAAAAGGTAAGCCGACTAAGCCCTACCCATAACCCATCATGGATTACCTGGAACAGGAACCCCATCTTCTGGAACTAAGAATCGGCCTGGAACAAAAGGAAAACGAACAGTGTAGTCCTGACTGTGTGTCACTGCAATCATAGAAGCCTTGAAAATGAATTGTGATGCATATTAAAACACGTGTCATTACTATCTTACTGCAATGTAAAGAAAGAAGAGCATTCTTCCATCCATAGCAGAAGCTGCTCTCCTTGAGCTACCCAGACTCTTCGCCCAATAGCAGAGCTCTCCAAGCGCCTGCACGTACTAGGAGGGAAGACTAATACAATGAAGCCGCTTGGGTTGAGATATCAGCCGTCTTGTAGGGCACAACAAAGCCAGTGGGCCATCATGGGGCAGGGGCCCCGCTCGCTCAGCATAATGATCATCGACCGGTCCCTCTCTGCTGGTAGTTTTGAGCTGAGCAAGACTAGAAGGAGTTATTATTTTATCAGAGTAGATGAGAAAAAGAAGAGCATGGGGTGTTTTCTATTTTCATAGCCTTGAAAAAAAAAGATGAATTTGAGGAGGGTCTCCTTCTTAATGTTATTAATGGTTATGAAAAGTAAAATGGACGTGACGCCATAATTATATAGCATTTCCACACAACTCCACCTACTCACATGCTCAAGCTTTTTTAAAGTTAACCACTTATTATAACAGTTATCATTATTGGATGCATTCCTTCTGCTCTTGAGTTGAAAGACTCTCAGAGACTTTGCAGTGCAGCAGCCCCTAACCCTCGCTCTTTCTTTCGACTCGACTTAAGCTTAGTCTGTGCCAGACTCTGCACTAAGTTGTTTTCAATTGTCACTGCTTTCATCAGTCTCAGCTGGTCCGGCAGCATCTCTAGGCCACCAACCGAAAGGCACGTACTACTGAGAAAATCACAGGCTACAAAACAACAGCTTAATCATTGAGGACTATTTTTTAAACAAAATTGTAAGTAGCAGTCCTTAACTAGTTTAGCTACAGTAACTGATTGTCATCAGTGTTTTGTTATTATTGTTGTTTTTTTTTCTTGGAAAAGGCAAGGGGAACTGCTTTTTTCCATTACAATCAACCAATGGAGATACACAGAGTAGTTTGCAGCAGTGCCACTGGCGGGCCTCCATCATTGGGCCTCAACTCGGACTGTCGCCGACTAGTGGACTGCGAAGAGGAAGAGGAGGAAGAAGAAGAAGAAGAGATATGCATGCGAGAGGCGACCATACTACACGATCATTCCAACGGTGGTGCGTCCAGCTCTGAAGGCTCCCCATCACCTTCTCCATCGCTACAGGACGCCATGGATAGCAGCACAGAAGGCGCTTCTGGCTGCCAGTCGCAGCAAAACCCCGTTAAGCAGTGGTCTTACGAGGAGCAATTCCGACAGGTATGATTTTAAAAAAGATTTCTTTCAGTTCATTTTCTTGTATACATAGCTATATAACCTCTCTGACGAATCGGACAGAAAAGATTTCTTGGATAAACTTTTTGATTACATGGCTAAAAAAGGTGGGTACCTGCACATTTTGCAAGCCGAGAGCCTACTGATATGACTGTCTTCTCATTATGCAGGGACCCCCATTACAAGAATACCCATAATGGCGAAACAGCCCCTAGATATGTACAAGCTATTTAAATTGGTCGTAGAGAGGGGCGGACTAGTAGAGGTAAAGGCGATGAAGACTCCACGATTTTATCTACTGCCGATATTTTTCCAATACTAATAGGTGATCAAGAAAAAAGCATGGAGGGACATAGCAAAGGAACTTAATCTTCCAGCTTCTATAACAAGTGCAGCTTTCACTATGCGCTCACAGTAAGCAGTACTAAAGTCTTAATAGTACAGAGTAATATGATATACCAGTAGATATGGTGTGGGTGAGTGTGCATTTGTTCATGTGTGTGTATGCTTAGTTTTGATGAGGTTTTGGGCTGCATTCCAGAAGGATGGTGACAATGTTGTCAGCTCTGTATAGCACTTAATCTAATTTCACATCAAAGGGCAGCTGAAATAACACTATATCATATCCCAATGAATAATTATCTTTATTTTCTACTTACACTGTATAGCTGTGTAGGAGGGCATAAAGCTAACAAACACACTTACTTAAATAATCCCTTTCTCTCTCCCTCTCTCTTTCTCACAGATATGTAAAATACCTTTATCCATACGAATGTGAAGTAGAATCTCTCTCCGATCCCAAAGAGCTTCAACTGGCCATAGAGAGTAACAAAAGAGATAGGAGACACAGCGACAACATAGAGTACATTCAACACCCTGGGAGTACCGGAAGAGAGACAGAGAGACGAGAGGCTCTAGTCTCACAACCAGCATACGCAGTGACAGGGACTCCCAGCGGACTTCATCTCATTAGCTCGCCCGGAACAGTAGCGCTACCACATTCAAACATGCCTCCTTATTCAGGCGGGTTTATCATCACACCCAGTGGACATCACATTGTACATACACCACGAATGACGACGGCAGCTGCTCCACAGCTATTACAAATGGGTGCAGCCCATCCACAACTACCAATCGTTGTCCCATCAACGACTCTACCTGGAGCATCGCCATTAGCTACAGCAATGATACCCCTAAAATCCGAGTCCTCTAGTCCTTCGTTGACCGATCGTAAGGGCCAGGATGAGAGAGAGACTCCTACTCCACCTCCTCCCCAGATCCCAGTTTTATTCCACACGGCTGCAGGGCTACAGGCAGCCCTTACTCCAGGTCAGTCTGGAGGAATGATACACATGACTGGTGGAGGGGAGCTTCCGTTGGAGAGGAGGCATGAGATCAGTGTGAGAGAGAGGGTAGAACAAGTGGAAGAGCCTCCTGCAAAAAAGATGGCAATTGACACAAGCAGCAGTGGTACAGATAATGCCATATCCAGTAGTAGAATGCCTTTCACAAATATCTCAATTAAACCAAGTGAGTGTCTATGCAGCGGAGGTATGTAGGTAGACCGCTTTGATGTTTAATGACTTGTTATTACTTGATCTTCCCTTTCTTTTAGCTACAGGTGCAAACAACTTGGAAACCAGCCCTTCGATATTGGTTCAAATTGAACTGAACAACATCATATACCAGGGAGTCCTCTTTGCCAGGCCCATACACGCCAGCCAGACTCTCTCCTCTCCCCCTCCGAGATGATGCCCTATGCTCATTACAATGACAGAACTCACAGGATTATTTTTCAAGATACTATTGTCAAGTCTCTCCTTTTCTCATATTTCTTCTCCATTGCATGTCGCTGGATAGCTGCTTTGAGCAGCAGCTACTGGAGTGCTTGCATCAACAAGGACACATCAGCACATAAGCAGACACACACCTGCACACATCATTCATATTTTTGAACACAGACATACATATCCACACAGAGCTACTTTTTTTCTCTTTCTCCAACACTTCTTGCCTTTTTCCACTTATAGATATTACATGTGTATTATCAACATAAATTATTATCATTATTATTGTTATTATTTAAGAAACCAATAGACATGATTTTTCATAATCTCATATCAACTTTTAAGTGTGTCTCAGCAGTCAGCAGTAGGTACAAATTTATAGATACTATACTCTATTTTTGATGTAAAATAGTAAATGACAACACAATACAGGTGGACCAGTCAATAATAATATTATTGTGAACAAAAATGAAGAACAAACAAAGGGAAGTATGACACCAACAACAACATAATAATAGAAATATAATACAAATGCTAACTCCTATTAAATTAGCCTGAAGGATGACTGATAATAATAATATCTCAATAGATAAAATAAAATTAATTTCTATTACTATAATACTGACATTTATGCTACAGGGCTACATGTAACTACCATTCCGACTCTACCACCTTATCGAAAGCCTTGGAAATGGTAGCAAGATGAGAATGATAGTCCCCATCAGGCAAAAAAACCTTATCAAGGAGTTCCTTATTTTGAAAAACGTCCGTAAATGAGTTGATCCTGGCGTGACTTTTCTGTGTTAAGTGTCGCTCCACAATCTTGTGAAGGAGTTCGTTGATTTCCGAGACGAGGCTAATGAGATATACAGGGTCGTATGAAAAATCAACTTCGTAGAAGCTGATGATGGTCAGTGCGGCATTGCGGAGTTTCTTTCTAAGCTGTATTCCCAACTGAAGCTCTTCATCGTTGAACTGATTGTTTTTGTATAATATCCCGAGTTTGACGATGATCTTGATCAAGTTTTTGACAATCTTTTCCGACCTCACATCACTCGACTCGAATTCCTTTGAGAGTATCAAGTGTAGAGTGTCGAGGAGTTGAGAGAGCTCGTCGTCCACAAAACTCTTTGCTAAAGTCTTGTTTGATAGCTTTCCAAGTACTTTCTTCTGAACCCTTAGACTGAGATTATGAGAGCTGAAACCACTACTAGCCACTAATGGAGGAGAGGCAGAGAGAGGGGAAGGAAGGAAAGAGAGAAAGAGGAGGAGAAAGGGAAGTAAAAGGAGTAGAGTTAGAGTGAGGAGAGGAAGGGCAAGAGACAGAGAGAGGATGGATGATCTAAGTGTTAACAGTGGAGCATTAGTTGAGGTCATGATAATAATCAAGGAAGTGAGTGCATACACATCAAAGACTTGATGAGTATAATATTCTATCACTCATTCCTGATAAACTCTTAATCCCATTCAGAGATGGCAAACAACTGAATGCAAAGAGCCATAAAACTTTAGTCAAGGCTACACCGATTACTACTAAATTACAAGTATACTCTTATTATCACAGCTTGTCACCGACAAAGCTATACATCAAATCACATATGAGCTTAGGTTACCCCCTCAAACAAATTTTAGTGTTAGTACACAACCTAAAAACTAAATGCTTTACATAATAATATCACTAGCTCTCTCTTTCTCCCCTGCCAAACAACTAGCGCCCAAAGCTGTTAAATGGATATTAGACGGTAACGAGAATTCTCCCCTGAAGACTAATGAGAGAAGCCGAAAGCTATTAAGTGGGGAGACATTCTACAAATAGACAGCCTATAGAACCCATCTCGTTAGCAACCAGGAAACAAAAGAGGCTCAAAGTGGATCTAAGTGAGAAAATTGTGATGACAAACAAAAGGTGAGGAGGAGAAACAGAAGGAGGAGGGGTAGTCATATCCCTCTATCTCCTTTGATTCAAGGGTGTGGTCACATGAAACCTTCATTTGTGGCTAATTTCTAACAGTTTATCACTTTACAAGTGTAGGCATTTCAGACTCACTTTCAAGTCCACGAGGGCGAGTGTGTCTGAGAAAGAGAGAGGGAGTGGGCTTTATGAGACACACCACAGGCCAACGCTAATAAACCTAAAAATATACATAGAGAGACGAAGGTAATATGATCACGTGTAGGAATGAGAGAGAAGAGCAACTAACCGTCCAATCTGCTATGATAAGAGTATAAACAACACACTGGCACTACTCTACAGAGACTGCGTCAGCTATTTTAGGCTCAAACACACACACACTGACTGTATCTTTATTCAGTATTCACTTGTACCCGCAAGCTAAAAGGAGGAGAAATTAACGCCCACGTGACTTTGGGATAAAAAGGCGTTGCTGGTCTGCATGAACAGATTCATCAGCTGATGATTGCAAGATTTAGGCATCATGATTTCTAATTCATGACTGACTATATCATACTGATATCATGCACCATAAAGGAACAACATCCTCCAATGCACAATAAAGCATAACAAGTTATTTTGTAAACATTATAGCCATTACATTAATTTGTATAACAATTATCACATTCTTAGCCATAAATAATAATTGATATTTCATTAATATTAATAGGTACAACATGGCGAGTCACATGGACGAAAGCATGACTGACGAGGAGCTGAGACAAGCTCTTATTCAATATAAAATAGACGCTGGGCCCATTAACAAGTCAACTCGTCCACTATACATTGCAAAATTGAGAGAAAAGCAGCCTCCTATTCAAACACAGGGTATGGGTGTGGCTAAACTTCCTGAACATGAAGATGAGAAACCAGTACCACTTGATTGTAAGCACCTTAGGCACACTATAATCTATAATTAATGCAATTGTGGTTTGATTTTGAAGCAACTTCAAAAAATTCATAAAAAATCCTAACTTGATTGGAATTGGCTCAAACTTTCTACGCAGCATAATTACATACCTACATGTATATATATGTATCAGAAAAAAAACATAAAAATGGAGAATTCTCTCCTTTTCAATTTTGGTGAAATTTGGCCCGAGACACTGTACTATAATAGTACAGGGACTTTGGCCTTAGTCATTTTTGAGCAACTTCAAAGATTTATTAAAAATCTAATTTTGATCAGAACTAGGTTGAACTTTCTATGCAACATAAGTACATGTATATGTATAAGAAAAGGTAATAAAAATGGAGAATTCTCTCTTAGTGATTTTTGATGAAATTTTGGCCAACAACCCTGTACTGGTTTTTTTCCTAAAATTGGCTTTGAAATTTTAATGACAAATTATCTAATTGGTCTTTCAAATTTCTGTGTATAGCCCTTGCTGAACCGCTACAAGAGAATTAAACTTGTTGTTGCTATAAAAACAGCTTTTATAAAACAGTTTGTCTAACTCCTGTACTTGCAATGTTATGAATGCTATCAATTACTTGGTATTTTGATTAACAGTGTATAAATGTCTCTGGAATCAACTGAATGATCCGTATCACATAGCATCCGACACGGTCATAATGTTCAGCGATGGCTGCATTCTTTATGTCTGTAGAGGGATACTGGCCTCAATTTGTAAAGGACTCAAAGTCTTGCTCTATAATCAGGAACGTAAGTTCACTTAATTATAATGCATTAATTAGTTAGTGCGTGGGTGAGGCTATTAGTGGATGGTTGTGGGTGCTAAAGGAATGTTCATATATGTACTTAATTGATTAATGAACCAATTATAGATTATCTTTTATCTCTCTCTCTCTCTCTTTTCCTTCATTTGTCCTGCACTTATGTTACATTAGCAGGATATCTGGCCTGTAATTAAAACAGTTTTGATTGTTAGTTAGCTTTTACAGTTTATTTTAATAACGGAGCTTTCTTTCCTAATTGTTACCATTAATTCGTATTATTATTATTATTATTATTTATTTCCTTCATTATTTTTTTGTCTATTACAACCTCCTTCCTTTTATTCCTTCTCCTAGCTCCGTATCCAGTTCAACTTATAGCTTCAAATGGACTCCAACACATTGTTTGGGTTCGTGGTAATGAATTCATCTCCGACTTAAAAGAGAAAATCAGTATGCAGGATCGCACTATTTTACACAATCAGCTTAAACTGTTTCACAACGAAACTGAGCTCCAAGACAAAGTAAGGCTTTCAGTAGTAGATTTGTAATAAAGCGAATGCGTCCTAGGCAACTTTACGATCACAAGGTATAGCGAGTGGATCGCTTATAAGAGTCATGGTCCTGTCGTTGGAGATGGTCCAAACCCGCTCTCCTTTCTCTGTCCAGTGTCGCATGGCTCAACCCTCTCCCTCTCTCTCCATCACTCACTTTAAACTGGGTATGGGCATGGAAGGGATTCTGCCCTTGGTACCTAACGGTTTACACAATCCTCAGGTACCCATTCCGCCTCAGGTCCAGCATATACTATGCGTTCATGATGTCCCCAGTGGCCCGTTTACGCTGATGGTGGGATTCCTGTATAATGGTACATTGCCTACTGTGACAGCACCAGGTAGTGTGAACCCTCTGTACTTGTCTGGTACATGTATGTTTGTTGTGATCATGGGAATTTGTGTTCAATGGCATTGATTTTATTAAGGGGCTCTTATATTCACTGGTAATGCTATTAATAATTAACAAAGCATTTCCAAGTACACTAAACCACCATTACTAATAGGCCAGGTTTAATTATAATGATATAAATATGTCATTTACTATTCTCTCTCTCTCTCTGCCCTTTCAATATATGCAGGAACTGAAGCTGTAGTCTTGACTATGTGCCTATCACTTGGCAAGGCATTCAATCTACATCCTTTCATTATTCATTCCTCCTATGAACTGAGAAAGATATTAAAACGTAATTCAATGCCCCAGCAGATTCAGCAGGTAAAGAAATGTGCAGAAGCCCTTGGAATAGCTTCTCTATTGGAGGAGACCTTACAAAACATTTGAACGTTCTCTTTGATCCCTTGCCCACTACTATCGCTCTTTTGTTGTGGCGATAAAGTATGTCACTTGTTTACAATCTATTTACATTATGTTAACTCTCATTATATATGATCATTATTATTGCTAGCGGGAAGTGATTGACTCTCTGTGCTTATAATATTACACGCATGTATGCTCTCATTCATTTATCTCTTGTGTTTTATTACATTTATTCATGATATCTCTTATAATGTAAAGCAATAAAAGGATGGAAGTATAACTGCATGTGACATACACATACGGGGTACATTCATGCAGTAAGGGGCTATTCATTCACATTAATGAACACTATTGTTGCTGTGGGGAGCTGTCAATTGGGTTCACAATGGTCGGAACTCTCAATCTGAAATGTGATATCCTTTCTGGGAATTAGCAAATACTAGGGCAATACACAGAAAAGGAGTACTACTTAGAGATGATGTTGTGTGACAGACCATAGAAAGCAATCTAAGATGATAATTAAGATTAAGAGACACAAGTGAGAGAGATTATGTACAGAGCCTTTATAATGAGAACATTTTGTAATGTCCCAATTGTGTTAATACAAGCCTATACAAAAGTACCTCTGAAATGAGGACACCTCTGTATTAAGGACAGGTAGTGTGGGCCCAGTGGTGTCCTTAATAAAGAGGCTACACTGTACATGTATTAAGGACAGGTAGTGTGGGCCCAATGGTGTCCTTAATGAAGAGGCTACACTGTACATGTATTAAGGACAGGTAGTGTGGGCCCAATGATGTCCTAAATAAAGAGATTACACTTAACACATAGATGCATGTAGGTGAAGGAAGGAATGGAAGAGAGGGAGATGATAACATGCAAAGCAATACAAACAACACGCGTATAATATGAAGCATATAATTACTAACATCATTGTCTTCATTACCCATTGAAAGTACATATACAAAAATTCCGTTAAATACACAATCACACTTTCAAAACAACCCATTCCCAAACAAATCCAGTGTACCAACACCTCAGAATAGTAATGGAGTCTAACAAATGTTATTCATTTCAGAGCAATGTTGATTTAACACATTGGCCACAGTTTGTCATTCGATGTAGGGAGAAATTGAGTTTAGTCATAATTTATATACGACACATGATCTGAAATGAATACAACTATTATATGCATATGTACACACACACTTGCATAATTATTGTTCCAACACAACTATAATGATGATACACACTCTGCTGTGTGTGTATACATAAAATAAAACAATGTAATATGTGATGCAATGTATTATGAATACAATGGAGATGTGACTGTTATTGTGATGTCACTATTATGCTTGTTATTGTTTGCTATATTGAAGGCCATAAAGAGAGAGAGAGGAGAGGATAGTTTTTTAAAATTGTTGATTTCTTTAAACAGCAAAGTAATATACATACATACTTCCATACACCATAACTTTAGAGGAGAGACAAGGAGATGGAGAGAGAGAGAGAGAGAGTGAGTGAGAAAGAGAGGAGACATTGAAAGCTAAGAAATCGAAACTAGAGAAAGATAAAAATAACAGCAACAACAATAGCAATACAATAACACAATAATAATGATAATAATAATAATAATAATAATAATAATAACAATAATAATAAATCTATTAGTTTTCCTAAGTAATGTACAAATTAATTAAGAGAATCAAGCTGATCTTGTATGCTTTCAAGCTATACCATAAAACAAAAGGAAAAATACACAATACATATAAGTATTAATAATATATAAGTATATATACATGCATATACAACATTGATACATGTACACGTATGCACATGTATAGATTTGCCCCTTCCAATAAACACATTTAAATCCAACTTGTCTTAACCAGCCAAAGTATTAATCCCCTGGCAGACATTAAAAGGAAAGATGGGGGCATGGATCTTTCATGCTTCCATGACAATGGCTACCAAGGCAACAATCGCCAGGGCAACGGTTGCCAGGGAGATAGGAATTACCTGCTTGTAGAATTGGTAGAGTTCGGAGTGGTTAAAGTCCAGTTTTATCTTCTCTGTCTCCTAGATGATAGAGGAGGGAGGCCATTATTAAAAAGTAAAACCACTGTTTGAAATAACAATGCCAATGATAAGACAAACAATGGAAACGGTTACTAGTTGAACAATTGCAAATTAATAGGAGGTTTTGGTTTCCGTATAGCAGAACAATTCATAATAATTTGGAAAAGTGTGAGACTGTTTACATTCATCCATAAACTAATTGGATTACAAGCTAAGCATAATCAGGGAATAACTTAGACAATATGACTGTGTTGACATTAATTATTGATTCATGAGTATACATGTATATGCTATTAGGAAGGAGAGAGAGGAGAGAGAGGGGGGGAGAGAGAGAGAGAGAGAAAGGGAAGAATAATAGAAGTGTGTGTGTACCTTTTCCTTTCCTGAAACAGTTAGTTCAAAAATGGCATTCGGTTCCTTCAGTCTCGAAAAAGACGAGTCGGCCATTTGAAGGTTGAGCCGCCATTTTGTCTCCTCCAGCTATTAAAAACACAATCACGAGGCCATGATCAAGTAATATGCTGCTCACTTGACTTGGATAGAACTGATGAGAACGGAGTTTCTCGACGACTAATTTCCCATGACTGCCCCATATCTGGGAAAAGAGACCCGCCTATGAAGAAAATGATTATAATACATATCACGCCTCATTTACCTTTTCTTCGTTAAGTCCAATCTCTTGTAATTGCTTTTGAAGGACTTGAACTTTTGCTATATTATATGCAGCCTATTACAATAGGATAAGGGGGTGCGGTCAACCACGCCCACACTAGGTGTACCTGTTGAAATATGAATACGGTCGTTTCGAGAAGGAGCTCGAGATCTTGCGAGTCTAACCCGAGGGAGCCTTGAAGCTTTTCGATTTCATCCTCACTGAAAACCGAGTCGGTCTGTGGAAAAGAGGAATGGTCACGTGATTACCACGCCCAATAAAACCCCTCCCTACCTTCAGATGGAGTTTTTGTAGTGTTCTGGAAAGTATCTTGCCAAAAGTGTCAGAATTAGCCTCATTAATAAGACCAGCCGCTTTCTTTAAGCTAAGGGAGAGATAAAAGCATAATATCCCTCTTCAGTCAAGAGTTATTCTTACCTAGGCGAAGGCTGGAATAGAACGACGGACGCCATTTTGATTTCGCTAATGAGCCACACCTTCGACTTAACGGAACACCCACGCAAAATAATTAGTAGCTCAATGCATTTAGCTATTGTTGTTTTAATAGACTGGCCCTATTATATTAAACAACCAAAGCTAATGGCCCATGTTATTAGCATGCTTTCATTGTCATAATTCCATTATAATTGTGTTATATTAAACTACATTCAATAACACAGACAGGTATTGCATTACAACAGATGAAATAGAAAAAGAACCATCAAAAACTATATATAATATCAACATCATTAAACTCAGTGATGATACAAGCATGTTATGATTACAAAGGAAAATCTAGTCCCTGATTACTTTGTTTTACAATCCATTCACTACCATACACACACACACACAAATTTTGCAAAGCAAGTACATGTACAGTATAGCTGATATACATTGTTGTTTTTACAAAAAATAGCCATCAATTATAACTTTGTTATTATTCAAAAGCAATACTATTTTAATTATATTCATTATTGTTGTTATTATTATTATTATTATTATTATTGCTACGCAGGTTGCAGGACTCAAGTTTAGAATCCTCCTGTGTCCTCAAGTGTACGGCTCTCCTTCAGCTCCTTAAGTCTCGCCACTAGCCTATCCAGTGTCACCTCACCGTGCACCACATTGTCCCTCGTCCTCACATTAACCGTTTGACCAGCGACCTCCTTCTCTCCAACAACTAAAAGAACATATAAATTATGCGCATAATAATAATTTTCTAGAATTAATAATTACAATAATATATAACATGTACAATGTACACGTAATTTTTATGACAAATAAATTATTTAATTTGCATGACAGACTACATGTACAACAATTGCAGAGCCTTGCAGTAGAATGGGTGGAGGCTCACCTAGTATGTAGTTGAATTGCTCAAGTTGGGCATTTCTTATCTTCTTGTTCATAGTATCACCAGTTGAGAGATCAATGTCAACCATGAAACCAGCATCATGGAGTCTTTGTTTAACCTGAAGAGAGAGAGAGAGAGAGAGTGATGATGTCATTAAAATCATGGACACACACAGTTCCACAGATACTGTATACATTATAAAAAGGTGAACTCTTGATTATAAGCATGGGCTAATGCACACACACACCAGGAAACACAGCATAAAAATCCAATCTCCAGTTACTATTTTTCTAAAGGCATCAAGCATATCAAGTTAAGCCACGAATCTATGACCAACTGATATCAAGTCTCAACTGGAGTCTCACAAGACAGGGCTAAACCAGCCCCTTTAAACATGATCAGGTTATATAGAAATGAAACACAATAGGAGCTCTTATGGCAGAGGATCCCTTTGATGTGTGACATAGTATATGTACAGATCGATGGCCAATATTTGGGCAAGATGCAAGGCAGAGATTGAGAGCTAGCATAAACATAGAGTGTCAATAAAGAAAGATTATCTCATCCTTATAATCGCTGATTAAAATTCTCTCACTCACTCTTCCCGCGATTAAATTGTTTGTAATGATAAATATTGTCATATTGTGCCATTTTACAAATCAGAATTAAGATTTTTCCATACCTCCTTACACACATTGTTTACTAGAGAAATCCCTCCAGTACCAATTTAGCCAATACCAACAGATGATAAGCACAATTACATCTATGCCTTCTCCCTCGAAACACATTAAATCCACTCCCTCAAACTCTCCTTCCTCTCCATTTCCCTTTCTTGTCTGACACAAGTTCCCCTTGTCAAAAAAATGCAAAAAAAAACGTTAATCGACGCATACATGTACATGTAATTAAACTGATTAAATCGAGAGAGGGTGTGTCGTAACATGTAAGGTGTTTACGTCTCTCTTCGACAGGCGATACCCTTGAGCCCATGAACAGATACACTATCTAATTACAATTCAAAGATGCATGAATGCTTGAAATCTTTAATAATGTAATAATAGAGAGCTAATATGGATTCTGTGCATTAGATATAGTGGATGTTCTATGGGTACAAGGCTCTGTAGTACAAAGGTTGCATTAGGGCTAAGATGGACTCAAAAATAATGAGCACGGACACTTTAAGGTAACAGTCGCCTGCGGAGGTTCTAATTCTTCTTCAAAAGCTTTCAAGTCATTTAAAGATACTAACTGATGACAATTGGTTTGTTTTTACAGAATGGAAGTTAGTCATGGACTATTGAATGACAAAAATTACTAGCAATCATATATCAAAGCTAATCACATAAATAGCATAAGTCAGGGCATACAAAGGAATTTGACTGTGTACAAGCACGACTTGGTAACACTAGCAGCAATTATGCGCATAAGTTTATCTTTGATAAGATTTCTATCAGAACAATAGCCAAACAGACTCTGGTTGGATGTAATCGGATATTTTAACAGCTACTCCAAACATCTGGGTTGTATATAAACAGATTATATACTGAGGTATTAATACACACAGAATGATATCAAAGAAAAAAAAGAAGAGAGAGTACAATGTAAGATATGCTAATTATCAGGAAAGCCAGCAAGACAATATTAAAAGATACAACAGCTGCTTTAATATACCTATAAGTATTAGAGTATAAACTGAAGACTATAATTTAAGCATAAATTTTCAAGAACCAATGTACATACATGTACATGTAGCAGGACTAAAATCGTTCCAAGCTTTAAAAGTTCTAAACGTAATAAATGAGCAAAAGAGATTGCAATGACAAGTTGGTCAACTTAGTTTTGCTATCTATGATCCTACAATCAAAAAATGTAAATAAAAATTCATAAATTTGATATTAACGATCATAATTATGTAAGATTACAGCAATGCCTGACAGAGACAGAGAGAGGAATGCAAGCAATGTAGGAGCTATAATGTACCCATATATACCAATATAAATAGGACTGGTATCAATAATCATACTTGACATTACAAACCCACAAAAGTTAGTTACCTCACTTCTCTTGTTTACTACTGCGTGCATAGTCACTAATTTATACTCTTATTGAACTCATTTGTACTCAATTCATTCAGTCGTTTGCAAAAGTATAAGTGATGGCATTGATTCCAAGAAATCAGCTCAATCATGATCACGCTAGTACTTACATGTACATGTACATGTATGTACTTATTACATGTAAATGCATGTACATGTGTACATGTAATAATGATTTCAGTAAAGAATGTAATTTTTATTGGAATTAGCTCAAGCAGCATGATACATAACATAAGAATATGTACAGTACATGTATCAGAAAATGTAAAAGCCAGTTGTGATTTTGGAGCGACTTTAAAAATTTGTAAAAAATCCAGATTTGATCAGAATTAGCTCAAACTTTCTACGCAGCATAAAAACATGTATATGCATCAGGAAAAAATATAAAAATAAAGAATTCTTTCCTAGTCATTTTTGATCAAATTTGGCCAAAGACACTGTACTATAGTACAGGGACTTTGGCCTGATTTTTAGTAACTTAAAAAATTTGTAAAAAATACAATTTTGATCGGAATCAGCTCAAACTTTCTATGGTGCATAAGAACATGTATATGTATAAAATAAATTATAAAAAATGAAGAATTCTCTCGTAGCCATTTTTGATGAAGATCCCTGTACTATATAGTCCAGGGTCGTTGGCCAAACTTTGGAGCAACTTTTATAAGTGCATGGTCCAGGACTCATACATGTATAGTCTTACCTGTAAACCATATTCATCAAAAGTTGATGCAACTGGTACTATCATAACTTGACAGGGAGAAAGCCAGAATGGCCTAAGAAGGGAGAGAGAGAGAGAGAGAGTATGTGTGTGTGTGCATGTATAATGATAGTACGTCACATAAAGATTAAGAGCTAAACAGACCACTCTTCCTCCTACCATTTCCCTCCATAGCTCTCTGTCAATACAGCAATGCAGCGTTCAACTGATCCAAGGATAGCTCTATGTATGATAACAGGACGCTTTTGCTTTCTTTCATCACTCTCACCCCTATACATGAAAGACAATGATAGAGATTAGGTTATCAGGTGCTCTGACCTTCCAATACCCAGTACATATAAACCTTGATAAAGGTTGAAAGAAGAGGAGGGAGGAGGGAAAAGAGCTAATATACTGGCCTATATAACCTCTTCTCAATACAGAGGTATGACTCTCATCATTGTAGAGGTGCTTTTGTATAGGCTGAGCTTGCCAATTGGGAATACGTGTCTTCACTATTAAGGTGTCTTAGTGGTGATGGATTAATTCCACTTTAATCCACACCTTAATAAATACATGTACATGTATATACAGTGCATGTACATGCACACACAATGGGACTCATTAGACTGTAATAAAATAAACAATAGGCTTGGGCAACAAAGAGGAAGATTAGAGTATAAAAATTAGAAAAATCCAGTTAATAATAAACAGAAAAACTCGTACAATAACATTCCACATAGTTCAGCAAGCACACATAAATGTATACTCATCAAATCAAGAAAGAAAATTATTAAAGCCTGCAATAGAATCACTCCATTCACAATTGAAAGGAGACATTCACAATCTAAAAGGAGAAATCATAAGAGCATATTATATGCATATGTGTGCATGTATTGATATTAATGTATGGACATAGCAACCACTGCATTAGAAGAGTATGACTACAAAGGAATATTACACACACACACACACACACACACCTTCATACTTTATAATGCACTGCTGATTGTGGTGTGTATTTCCTTGCTCACTACATTGTTATCATTGGGATAACATTGAAATGCCTTTGATGTGAAGGCTAGAATAACCACAAGCAGTGGTCCCTGTCTTAATTGAGTGCATTCCACTACACAGGGATTGCTTTATATCCTAATGGCATTAGCTTTAGAGCACTTTCATATAATGTAATCAACCGGCAACAAAAGGAAAACATAATAGCTCATTCTCCCTCTCTCCCTACCCTTTTCCCTCCCTTAATCTTCCCCCCCTCTCTCTCCTTCCATCTCCCTCCCTCTCTCTCTTTCTCCTTCCATCTCCCTCTCTCTCTCTCTTTCTCCTTCCATCTCCTTCTCCCTCTCTCTCTTCCTCCTTCCCCCACTCTCTCTCTCTTCCTCCTTCTATCTCCCCCTCTTTCTCTCTTTTTCTGCCCAACAAGCAGCTAATTACAGACAAGGAAGGAAAGGCTAGAAGAGGAAAGAATGAAGGAAAGAGATATTAAAAGAGCCCAGATGTCATTAAAAGCCATACAAGCATGAGGATGCAGAGCCACTAACTAAGTAATTCTATTTACATAAGAAGGCAAGGGAATGGAAGGGAGGGAAAGAGGATGAGGTGGGATCACGTAAGGGTTAATTGGATGCATGGTTTATCTTTAAAATGGAAGCAATTACTATATTGCACATCCTAGAGGATAGAACCACAATAAAAGACATGAAATTGATATCACATGTAAGCAGACACACACATGCGCATAGCACAGGGCATATTATATCACTACTGATGTTTGGCAGTGATTTAACTTCATGTAATCATGACAAATGTGCTAATATGCATCTCTTTCTAAGCCTTTTCTATTCTATATATCCTTCTGTCCCTCTCTCTCTCTCTCTCTCTCTTGTATTTCCTATGTACATGTACATGTACTCACTATAAAAGCCTACAGATTGTTTTGCACATATTTTAGATTGAAAACTCATTAATTTTTTATGACGATTCACACGCACACGTATCTTTTTTGTTCTAAAGTGGCAGACAGGAGAATATCAAGGGTACTATAGCGCCAATGAGAGAGTTACAGTTTAGACCATTAACACTCAATGGACTGCTATAGACAATGCAAGCACTTGTACACATTGTGCCATAAAAAGAGACAGTGGCCCATTGTTGAATGTCAATTGTCACCTGAGCATATAACAGTATCAATATTATCAGTACTATAAAACACTTTAGCTAAAAAAAAGAAGTGCCAGTACTTTCATTTAATTATAGTTATTTTTTTAAGATTCTCTTTTCTTCTTAGTTAGTTTAGTTATTTAATGAGGATCAAAATAGCCTTACTAAATTAGCTTTAGTTAGTACAATATTAAATGTTAGTTATGCCTTGCCTTGCTTATCCTTTTAAATTAATTCTTAGTTCAAGTTTTAACTAAAACAACATTATATATTGCTGTTTTCATGTTCTTTATATCATTTCAACTAGCAATTATAAACCAATTGATCAAAAAGATCTGAATATGTGTTACATGCATTTGGCTTCAAGGACATTTCACACGCAATAATAATGACAATCTCCTACATGTTCCTTTGCTAATGTGCAGTTCACATTTATAAGAATAATGATTAATAATAATAATAATATGATATAATGTATACTACAAAGTACGTGTTACATAATGCTTGTGGACAAAAAGGCGTTCTAACCTCAATCCCATATTATAAACAGCTGGTAACGTACAACAGACACATACCCAACCAAATGGTAATTGATCAATAGTTACTATCAAGACTAGTGGCTTACCAACCTCTTACCTCCATCACACATGCTGATGTACATATACTCATGTAGCATATAATGCATGGGCAGTACTTTAATACAAGTAATGCATGAGGTAGGATTACAGATGCACATGTACATGTACATGTATATGTACAACTACATGTATATACATGTAAATGACAGTACTAACAAACATATAGACTTACATGTACACAGACTATAACATATGCCTTGCAGACATACATGTAGTATACCATCATTACAAATACAGTCTACA
>NW_003546653.1:35756-56214 GCF_000090795.2 Amphimedon queenslandica | reverse complement strand
GAGGGAGGGAGAGAGATAGGGAGAGAAGGAGGGAGAAGGAGAGAGGGAGGGAGAGAGATAGGGAGGGAAAAAAAGGGAGGGAGAGAGATAGGGAGGGAGAGAGAGGGAGGGAGAGAGAGAGAGAGGGAGGGAGAGAGATAGGGAGAGAGGGAGGGAGAAGGAGAGAGGGAGGGAGAGAGAGAGGGAGGGAGGGAGAAGGAGAGAGGGAGGACTTATAAATGACTCTAGGGCTAATTTGCTAGTACTATAATAGTAATAATATGTACATACACACACACACACACAGAGTATTCATGTACATATAATCATCATCATCATCATCATGTAGTGATTAACAAGTATCAATTAATTGAACACATAGTGGATCATTACAACATCCCATATATCATGATTATGTACACACATCCCTAGGCTCTGCTCTCCCTCACTTCTCACAATTAATGCATGGCCTTTGATGTGTGGTCACAATGACCACCAGGCATCAACAGGTACATTAGGATGTAATTAATCAGATGGACCAGTAGGAGGAACCGGAATACCTCAGATATCTTATACAACCACAAAAAACCGATGCATTACTGTAGTTCTGCATGATGTCAGTGATGCGTGCATGTCAAAAGAGTATTGTTTAAAATAATAATTATGCCGGAGGGAGAGGAAAAGGGGGAAAGTACATAGATACAAAGAGCTGAAACTACAAAGGAAAGGTATTGTGTGTAATGGTATGATTACAATAGAGCTCAGGATTAGTTATTAATTGTTAATAAATATTCTTTGCATTCCAGCAGCTGCTCTTGGCAGCATTAATGCAATGACTAATTGGCTCCATTAGGGAGGTGCCCATACTTTGCTGTAATCACAATTAAAATGCATAACTACTTCTAAACATCAAACAGGAGTAGTAAGGCGTATTACTTTTACAATGATAATAAATGATTGAAGTATCATTGACATTGCATAAGATGACATGATCATTGTATGACATTGAAGCAAGCATTATGGAGAGAGAGAGAGAAAAAGAGAGAGAGAGAAAAAGAGAGAGAGAGGGAGGTAGGGAGGGAGGGAGGGAGGGAGGGAGGGAGGGAGGGAGAGAGAGAGAGAGAGAGAGAGAGAGAGAGAGAGAGAGAGAGAGAGAGAGAGAGAGAGAGAGAGAGAGAGAGAGAGAGAGAGAGAGAGAGAGAGAGAGTAGAGCAAAGAGAGTGAGGGAAGGAGAGATAGACCACAGATAAACGTTGCCAAACCAACAGTTTCCAACCACATCACCACTTGCAATTAATAATAACGACCATTCTATCCACCACAAACACACTTATCCCACATCAAGTCTTTTTTTTCTCCAACTTTCTCCACAAAATATATTCCCTTCTCTCTCTCCCCCCATCTCTCTCTCTCTCTCTGCCCCAACCGTTCCTCTCAACCAGGTGCTATATGCTCTCACATCGATTCATAATCGTAACATTATCTTTTAATTGCGATTCCTTGGTGCCACACACTATAGCAGCTGGGGATTAAAACGCTAACTACACAAGTATCGAATGTTCTCTAGCATCCCATGTACCGTAAATGTATGTAACATGCATACATAGACGCGTATATTACATGTATTATCGATATTTAATTATGTACAGCATATAAGCCAGTAATGGAAAGTGAGTGAGTGTCTCTGTAATTCAATCCAGTATCAAGTTGTATAGGACATGCCAGTCTCTTTAAACACTCTCTTGAGGTTATCTGACAATTAATAATATCAATTAGTCTTAATTAGGCTCTCCTTTGATGGGGAAGTATGGCGCCCTACCTCGCAATACGGGTTAGCAAAACAAGTACGATTGTGTACGTGTGTGTGTGTGTGTGTGTGTGTGTAGTGGTAGGGGGTTGGATTAGCTAATGTGAGATTAAATGAATATTAAGGAATGCATGACCGTGTGTGTGTTTAGATCACAATGCATGACTCACTCTCTCTGTATTGGCTAAGTGTCTGTGACATAACAAGGTTTGATATTAAATTAAATATTAAGTTTGTGAGGTGTACACATAAAGCCTTAGTACCTACATATACATGTACATGTACGTGTGTATGTGCATTTGTACATGGCATCTTGAAGGCTTGATATTAAATTTAGTACATTGAATAGCTGTGAATGTGAATGTGTACTGTAGAGTACCTTTGGTCCATAAAATGCTCCATCTCCAGGATTAAGCTTCCAAGGGACATTAAAAGAATTTAAAGATTCTTCTAGTTGCTGTGAAAGAAACAAGAAAAGAGAGAGAGAGAGAGAGAAAGGATAGAAGTGAGAGTCTGAGAGATTATAGGATATGTAGGCTGTAGGCAATGACACAAGTAGCAAAGGAGATATGAAGCAAGTGCTAAACCACTTTAAAAAAAGCTTTCAAGTCACCGTGAACACTTCAATGAGGTAACACCTGGAGCAAAGGTGAGCCTTCCAACCACATTACACATAAGCAGAACGTGCAACAAAGAAATGATGCACTTTATTACATTTGAACTTAAAAGTTTTATATACTAGAGTGTGATGAATAAAGTGATATGATGGAGAGATATTTTGGTAAAAAGATCAAAATTTTTTATTCTTGCTAGCACTTTCAAAAACTAAAAATGGCCTCTGAAATCACTTCCTTATGCTGTTTAGAAAGTTTGAGCTGGTTTCGACAAATATTTTTCGAGTTTTGAGCATTTTTTTAAATCAGCCAATTTTCAAATAATATCCAAGGCTATATCCCATGGTTTTTTCCAAAAAATGGCTAAAAAATCACCCCAAATTTTTATTACATTTTCTGATACATATTGATGCCCTTATGCTGTGTAGAAAGTTTGAGGTGATTCCGACTAAAAGTTTTTGAGTTATGGCCATTTTTAAAAATTGGCAAATTTCTGAAAAATACCCTGTACTATAGCCCATGCTTTTTTCTGAAAAATGGCTAAAAAATCATCCCCAATTTTTATTACATTTTCTGATACATATTGATGCCCTTATGCTGTGTAGAAAGTTTGAGCTGATTCTGACAAATATTTTTTGAGTTATGAGCATTTTTAAAACTATGAACTACACAGTACTAACCTTTTCAGCTTTGTCCCACAGTGCTGGCTCTCCCATAAAGTCCTTTGGTCTTGTGGAGAGGAAAAGGTTGTACGTGAAACCGAAAATACCATAAACGCTTTTAAGAAAATCAAGACAGCCATTTATCTCTGATGATATCTGTTAAAGAAAGAAGTAGGTCAAAATGGAACGAAATAAAAAAAAATGGACAATAAATTAAAAAATAAATTATCAAGTACTTGTTCAAAGGTGCAGAAGATATGTGCATCGTCTTGTTGGAACCTTCGCACACGAGTGAGCCCTGAGAGAGCACCAGTGAGCTCGTTCCGATGAAGAACGCCAAAATCGGCAAACCTCAGGGGGAGTTCTCTCCAGGACCGTTGGCGATGGCTGAACATCAAACTGAGGGGAGACAAAATTCAAGTAAGAATACCGTATAGCCACAAAGTTTTGAGGCAATAAACTCTCACTAATCAGGCCACAAGTCTTTTTTCGCGAATTATCTTTCGTGGTTCTTATTTTAAAGTACACATGTTTATAGGGCAATACGGATAATTTTACTGAATTAACTTTCGCGGATACGGAAAATCTGCAAAAACAGCGAAAATTATACCCTATAATTAAGCAGCCACACGGTAAACTTTAAATATAATTTAATAATAAATACCAGTGTCCTGGGCAGTTCATTGGTTTCAATGCGAATCGTTCTTTTTCAATATCAAACTGGAACATGTTCTCCTAACGGAAATAATTTAAGTTTACTATTATTATCATTATTATTATTACTACTATTATATAATTATCACTATCATTATTATTATTATTATTATTATTATTATTATTATTATTATTATTATTATTATTATTATTATTTAACATACAGCATAATGCTGCCAGTGTCCAGAAGTGACCCATAGCTTGCTGTTGTATATATTAGGAGACATGACCTCTTGAAATCCTCTCTTTCTGTACTCCGACTTGATAAATTCAATGAGTGTATTATAGATATGGGCTCCTCTGGGCAAGAAAAAGCAACTGCCAGGACTTAGCTCATGAAAGAAAAACAGCTCTTTATCCTGAAACAAAGAGAGAAAAAAGGATAAATAAAACTTTCAGATTTTGCATTTTTGCCCACTAAAATAGAAACGGGAAATATGAATATAATCTGTTTAAATTACTCGTCCAATTTTTCTGTGATCTCTTTTTGCAGCTTCCTCCTGCAGTGTCTTCCACTCTTTCAACTGAGAGAAAAATTTAAGAAATAGAGTAAGAAGAAATTAAACGTAGAGTAAAAAATAGAGAAATAAAATAAAGTAACAAAGAGAAAGCACAGAGAAAAATATTTAAAAAATAGAGTAAATATTTCTTTAAATCTCTCAAAAATATTTACCTGCTTGCTATCGGGAAACGATATCCCATAAATCCTTTGGAGACCCTCGGCATCAGCTCTACCCTCCCAATAAGTGGAGGAGTTCTAAGGTCACATGAGACTCACGTTAGGGTCACGTGATCATACCTTAGTAATGAGAGAGGCTTTGATCTTTCCGGTGTGACGGACATGAGGACCACGACAGAGATCAATGAGAGTGCCACACCTATACACGGTTGTGGTGGGCGTGGTCACCTTTTCATTCAAAATACGGAGCTTGAACTTGTTATACTGAAAGAAAGAGAAGGGACAATGCATATGTACACTTGACTGGACTTTAGCATGTATGTTCTTCTACTTGGTTAATGCAAGTTTTCAAAGTTACAAATTAATGAGATATTTTCAAATGCCATGCATGTACATGCAAATTGTAACAGGCATAGTTCGATGTGGTTTACCTTGAACATTTCCAAAAGATCTTCCTTCTTCATTTCTAGTCTTTCGAAAGGTTGCTTCTCCTTTGTCACCTTTTTCATTAGTGTATCCAACTTCTCAAAATCATAAGGAGAAACCTGCCTAAAAGAAAGAAAAGAAAATATTACATAAATTGCAAGATAACTTCTGGAATCAAAAACACGATTTAACTGCTATTATAATACTATTACATCTCACAAGAAATTTGTAAAAATTGATCATATCCTTAAATCTCAAATCAGAGGATTATAATGTACACATATGTACATGTGTATATGTACTGTAGTTTGTTACTAGTACCTTCCTTCCATGAACATGTCGTAATAGAATCCGCTCTCAATTGGAGGGCCATAACAAAGACAACCACCATAGTGTCTCTCCATTGCTTCTCCTAGTATGTGAGCAGTTGAATGCCAAAACACAGTCTGAGCTACATGTATTAGTGAAAGATGGGGAGGGAGGGAGGGGGAGAAAAAGATTCAAATAGCTTCTGCATTATCTCTCTCTCTCTCCTTTTCTTCTATTCACGTCTTACCCTTTTTTCCTCTCTCTCTCTGTCTCTCCTTTTTTCTTACCCTCTGGGTCCTCAAATTTCAATAATTCCAAAGTGCAGTCTTCCTCAAGCGGACGCTCCAGGTCGAAAACAGACCCATTAACCTAGAGGGTATCATCAAGAGAAAACTACTACCTATGACCTTCTCTGCAACTTGCCTTAGAAATGACAGCATTATCAGCTAGTCCTTTGCTAATTTGAGACGCTATGTCGTAAGGTGTTGTACGCCATGACAGACCCTCCATTACTTTCCCATCAGGTAGCGTCACCTTGATAGGGCGTGGCTCTTTAGCTACACGAAAAATTACGAGTTGATCATAACAAATTTTGATGATTGCATATTTTTTTTAAATTTCAAATAGACGAGGCAAAAGAATAATAATCAATTATTTTGTTATTAATTTGTTAAAATGGGCGTAACCCATACCTTCAATTTCTGCAAGGTACTCGGCTTTCAAACGATCAAAAATTGCATTACGAGACGCAATATAATCTGGAGGAGGATCGAGCTAATAAAAATAATAATTTTAATAGTAATATTTATAAAGGGCCTCACTTCCAAAGGATAGCTTTTGGCGGCCATTTCCGACTCTGCAGAGATTATTCTACTACAATACTTCCTTAAAAAACCAGTGGAGAGCTTGCCAATGAAGGATAACATGCACTATAAATACGAACAAAAGATGTTATTATTTTACATCAGGGTTCCATTTCACACATGGGCGAACAATGTAATTTTTGTTTAATTAGAAAAGTAATATTATAAACCACGCCTATAAATATCATTCGCTTAATTGGAAAAGTAATGTTAGATTTTTATCCCCTCCCATTCACACTCAGCACAAAAATGGCCGCCGTTCCTGTATTCTCTGGCGTTCCTTCTCGAGCAGCTAGCGGAGGAGGGGGCGCGCTAGACGACTCAAGACTACAAGAAGAGATCAAGCTCTATGACAATGCCCGCCAGAGAGAAGACTACGATAACAGAGCCAACGTTTTCTCCCTAATAAAGACAATAGAGGCACTGGAAAAAGCCTACATAAAAGATGCAGTGACATCAGAACAGTACACCACCTCGTGTAACATACTCCTGGATCAATACAAAGCCGCTTTTAAGCTAATAAAACCTTCGTTTGCTTCCGTTGAGACGTTTTCTCAGCGATACATGCTCCATTGTCCAGCAGCAATGGAGAGAATCAAAGAGGGTCATCCAATCACCGTCAGAGACAATAAGGGAAACATGAGCAAGGCAATAGCAGAGATAGTCTCCCTCTTTATCACCATCATGGATAGACTGAGGCTAGAGATACGGGCCATGGACGAGCTTCATCCTGACGTCAAGGATCTTTTTGAGACCATGTCACGCATGGCGTCCCTTCCCGCTTCTTTTGAGGGACGGACAAAAGTCCGAAAGTGGCTTGACGAGATGGCTAATATGCAGGCAAGTGATGAGTTGTCCGAAGATCAAGCTAGACAGATGTTGTTTGATTTTGAGAGTGCTTATAACGACTTTAATCGATTTCTCTCCCAGTCTTGATGTTATGTCTATTATTATACTGCACTGCGTTTCATCATGCCTTCTGCCTCGGAGTTAATAAATGTACTTGTTGTGTTTCTCTAATATTTTAATAGTGGTTTGTGTTAGCTAGTACATTTTAATTAATATTTATGATAACTAGACACATTAATGTAGAATTTCGATGCTAGCTGGTCATGTAGCTGATGTAAACAGTGCTATTAAAAGTTGCAGTTGCTGAGTTACTGTTGCCATGATACAGTTGCCTTTAAAAATAGTTACTGTTCAATTAATTTCATGAATACTCTTAATTACCGGTAATTAATTTAATTGTTGATGAATCATTAAAATTTAATTAAATCTTTTGATTTAAAATTACTTTAAATTTTTTCCAAAAAATTTCCCAGGAAAATTTAATATTTTTCTGGGAAATAATCAATTTAAATTTTTCCCGGGAAATTTGCTGAGAAACTTTATTTTCCCAGAAAAATTCCATGAAAACTTTAGTTTTTCTGAGGAATAATTAAAAATTTTCCCAGGTAATTTACCGTTAATATAGTTGCTTAGCTACTGTTGGCAGGTTGCAGTGGTTCCCACCAAAATATTTGTCTTTAATAAAAAACTAGTGGCTATTACAAAATTATTTTATAAACGTCTAGTGTCTACATCCATCTTTATAGTGTCCTTAGCAGAAACTGCCACTTTTTTCTCATCAGATCTTCCTTTGCTCCACTCTACAGTCGACGCCGTTAGTAAAGTATCAATAACTCCCAACAAACCAACAGCTTCCCTTTGAAACCTCAATTCACGACACAGAACCTGCTTAAGATAATCAAATTGAATTCGAAGCTCCTTTGATTCCGATAGCTCATGACCATAAGCATCTATAGAATGTAACTAAAGCACATGAATGGTTTAAACCATGCTCTCACCTATCACAATGTCACACACATCAGCTAGGAATGAGGTATAGCCAAAGGTTAATAAATTTCTATAAAGTGACTCATTAAGCAATGATATTACTGAAATTCTTGTACTTTCTTAGGAAAATGATTAAAGGGATAATCTCTGGAGGAGACCTATAAGCTATTGCTGCATGAAGCCTGTCCATTCTAGCCAATTCTTGGAGCACACTGTAGACCTTTGATGCCTTACCATTACGCTTTTTGACCTCCTATAATGAAAAGAGAGAGAGAGAAAAAAAGAATAGTAATAATAATGTGTTCAATAATACTCTTACCATTTCCAAAACAGCATCAAGGGCTTGTTTAAAGTTGAACGATTTCAAACAGAGTTCGTATTTATCGTATTTAGGTTTGTGATGGAGACTAACAACATGATCATCATCGTGTGGCTTCAGGTCATAACCTCTCATAAAATATCTAATAATTGAAAAATTCGTAAAAAATCCAAACTTGATCGGAAACAGCTCAAACTTTACATACAACATAAAAATATGTATATGCATCAGGAAAAATTATAAAAATGGAAAATTCTCTCCTAGTCATTTTTGGCAAAATTTGGCCAAAGTCCCTGTACTATAGTACAGGGACTTCAGCCTGATTTTTGAGCAACTTAAAAAATTAGTAAAAAATCTAGTTTTGAGTGAAACCAAGTCAAATTTTCTACGCAACATAAGTACATGTATATCTATCAGAAAAATTATAAAAAATAGAGAATTTTCTCCTTTTCAATTTTGGCAAAAGTCCCTGTACTGTATATAGTACAGAGACTTTGGCCAAGTTTTTGAGTAGCTTTAAAATTCATAAAAAAATCAATTTTTTTTGGAAATTGTGCACAAACTTTCTACACAACATAAAACATGCATAAAATAGATACAGGATCATTGATTTAATTTTGCTATTTTCATTCTTTCTCATCTTACCTCTGAGTGCCTGGGCGAGAACCCCTAGCTCTACGAGGAGGAGCAAATAACGAAGCATGACTGTCTGTTGGCAAAGAAGATTCGATTTTATGGTGAGGACGATGACGAATAGACAGGAGACGGGTCGTCATGCCAACAGTCACATGACTATCAGAAGGCTGTGATGATAATGAGTAGAAATTATGTGTGATCTATAACTTACAGACATTGCCATAGAGAGTATAGGAGCAGGGTAAGTAATATTGTGAACAACATGATAATCCTCAACACTGTATACTTTAAGATGACTGAGAGAGAGAGAGAGAGAGAAAGACAAAAGAAGAAGGAAAAAAGAAATAAATGCATTGAAAAACTCACTTAATACATTAAAAAACTCACCGATCAAGACCACCTGATAGTATCCTTTGATGAGATCCATCAAATACTAAACTAGTGATGGTTTTCTGATGATTAGAAAAACCGCAAAACGGCTTCCCACCACGAAGCAGGTCCCAGACTTTAACAAAGTTACCACCAGCTGTCACACAGGTACCGCCTGACGGGAAAACTAGTACGGCTTCTACGGGCGCTCCGTGATTTAATTTAAAGGCGGAGTCACCAGAACGTAGGTCCCACCCACGGACTGTGTGATCATAGGATCCTGTCAATACCATATAAGGAGAAGAAGGGACGAGAGAGAGTGACCGAATGTAATCCTATGAAATAAATAAAATTATTAAATGAAAGGTCTAAATAAAATACTTCGTGTCCGTGTAGGTCTGATATGCTGGTTTCTGTGGCAATGTCCCAATACCTAAGTACAGTGTCGTCTGATCCAGACACAATGTGGAGTCCATCTACTGAGAACTGGGCTGACTTTACTGGCCTAGAATAGAGAAAAAAAAACTAATAGATACAACTCAAATTTTTGACAATTTTAAGACAGTCAAAACTCACAAATTAACGAAATTATCAATCTACATACGTGTAAATGTATGTTCTAATTAGGCTACATAAAACTCACTTTGAATGACCTTTCAATTGCCTCAGGACAAATCTACTGTTCATGTCAAAAATCTACAATAAAAGAGAGCCCACTAATTAGACTACTAGTAAGAGGGGCTTACCCTTATCACCCCTTCATCGCCTCCAGCTACTAGCAACTGACCATCGTGACGAAACCGAGCAGAGGAGGCAGTCTCCTTGAATCGTGTTATTGTCTTCTTAATCGTATTATTACTAGAACTATATATCTGGACCTGAGAAAAACAGAGAAAAGGTACAGGAGATAGAGGAGTAAAATAAAGAACTATAATAAAATGAATAATTGTTTAAGAGAAATTTTTGTTTTAACTTTTAATCATTATTTGCATGCTTCAATGACATGAGACAGATTCACCAAATTAAAACCAACTAATCACTAAAATTCCTCTTCCAAAATTAGCAGCTATATGGTATTGGCCTTACTCTAGATCCCGTAGTGACAGCATAGTCGTGGGGAGGTACAGGAGAGAAATCAATACAAGTCACTGCAGCAAATTCTTTGACAATAATTGGAGACTAAAATATTACAATAGAAGTTGAGATCTAAGAATGAGACCTAAGGTACTTGGTATTTATCCCAGAAGGAGTTTTCTTTGTAATTTATGGGAACCAGTCTAGCTTTCTTTTTCACTTCGAGTCTTTTGAAGTCTGCCATGTTTCCACGTGGTTAATTTAATATTCATTGAAATGAATTAATGACCCATGCTTTTTAAGGGTGGGGCTGGTGTCATGGCTTCTGCAGCAACATTTACAATGGGAGAAAACAACGAGTTTACAGTTACTCCTGCTGTTATAGAGGCCTTCAATGAGTATGGATACATCATTGTTAGGTACAGGATTGGTTTATTTGTAGCTTGAAGCGTCTAATAGATGCTTGTTTCACAAACCAGGTCTCTTTTGAACCGCCCTGAAGTTGTAAAGCTTCAGGCTAGTCTTGAGAGTGATAGTGAGCTCCTTAAACACTCATACGGCCGGGATGATGGTAACGGTAGGATCAGTCGTATGGCATTGTGGAATCATCCTGGCAAAGACATCAGTGGAATGATAGCACGATCAGATAAAGTGGCTGGAACAATGGAAAAAGTAAAAAAAGTTTTAATGACATGTTTATAAGCTTGTACCCAGTAATGCTAATGTTAATGTCTTCATTATTAGTTGCTAGGTGGTGAAGTTTACCACTATCATACTAAGCTAATGATGAAAGAAGCACGTACTGGTGGACAATTTGTATGGCATCAAGACTATGGGTCAGTAATTAATTCTATACTCCTCTCTTATTTCTGTCCTCTTTGCTTGCTATAGCTACTGGTATAACAATGGCTGCCTTTTTCCTGACATGGGAACAGTTTTCATTGCCATTGATAAGACTGATGTTGCAAATGGCTGCCTCAAGGTATGACAAAGCATTTGTATCATTGACTATATGCATTTTTTAGATACTTGAGCGCTCACATAAAGCTGGTCGCATAGCCCATATACCAGTTGCAGGACAAGTAGGAGCTGATCTTGAGAGAGTGGGCATGATTCAAAAGGTACTATAAATGACACAGACGCTTTGGTATTATGTATAAATATTATACTCTTCCCTGCAATTAACTATAATTATTATGGTAGATATTGCCACTGGTTGATGTTGAGCTAGAGGCTGGAGATGCTCTTTTCTTTCACTGCAACTTATTGCACAAATCCGAGCAGAACAACAGTGACAGGAGGAGATGGGCATTCCTTATTGCTTACAACAGGGCATCCAATGACCCAGTCATTCCTCACCATCATCCGCAGTACACTCCTCTTGCTAGAGTACCCAACTCTGAGATACTCAATTGTCAAACAGATGATGTGAGTGGGAAGGACTTCATGGATCCTGCTACTGAGCATCGTATGAAATAACAGGGAAAATGTTGAACATGCTGCCGTGCTATATATTATAATGTGCTTCTAAAATTACCTTTTTTACAAAATAACAATTAAAATTAAGGCTACTGTATTAAAAATCATTAAAAACACTTTAGGGTCAATTTTACTTGACTGTCTCAATTACATAGTCTTTTAAAAAATAGTCATGCAGGCTACTGACTTCTTCTCCATTTTCATCTATAACAATCTCACTCTCTTCTTCACTTCTCTCCAATCTCTGGCTATATTTCTCTTCAATGATTGTACGGTCACTTGCTTCATTTCTGATTCGATTTTGATACCACTTAGCTGCTTTTACGTAAATAAAAAATCCCACGATGAGGATAACGATTTGAGTTAAAATGTTCCAGAAGTTACACGAGAGGTCTCCAGGGCCATGGGTAATCAAAGAAAAAGAAAGTTGGATTAATCGACCAACCTCTGTATATATACCACGTACAAACCAGAATACCCCTGTCAGCATACCACTCATGTAAGTGGGAGATTGACTCCCAATAAACTCAAGACCACTGATTATACTAATCATGTCAATCAGTCCATATAATAAAAAAGGAACTGTGAAATACAGAAATGAAACTTGGAATTTTTTGGTCTCTGTGGTACAGTTGACTTCATATGGTGTCAATACTTCCCCAGCAACACTTATAGCAAATGTAATTAAGAGAGTAATAAGGAGGAGTATGTAAGAGATTCCCAGCCAGCGTAAAGGGTTGAGGAAAAAATATTCCAGCTTTGGAAAAAGGGGGATCAATACTAGCTCATATAGGGCGACGAGGATTATGACAATTTTATCGCAAATGTTCCACATGATGTAGGACCCATAGCCACCCAGACTCTCAGTACTGCCTTCAAATTGATCAACGACAATCCTTCCATACATTACAAAAAAGGGAATGTAAAAACCAAACAAGGCAAAGCAGATGAGAATTATTCTTAAAAATGTTTTGACATTTTCAACTGACTGATCTGGAAATGGACCTCCGTATTTCTGCTTTGCTAGGCTGATGCGATTTGGTGTTTCAGCCTCCCAGAATGTGAATGCACTCCTTTGTGAAAGCATGTGCTTGTGTCTGCTTGCATACCATAGCACTTTCAACACTAGCCTGTATGGATTTTCTGCCAATTCCCCAGTCTCCATGTAATAATGGTTAAGAAGACTGTCCGTGCAGACTGCAAGTGAGGACGCAATAAAGACTCCCAAACCGAGGCAGAGTTGAAGATTTGAGTTGTAAACATTGTCCCTCCCAATGTATCCTGCTGTAAAACCAATAAATAAACCCCATACAAGCCAATGGATGAATGCCCTGATACGAGAGTTTGAATAATCTGCTAGCTGATCTAGTCCATACGCTACAACGTTGACAAAGAACATTGCAGACCCAAGCAGCATCAGTAGCAATGCTATCATCGAAACTCCATACTTTGCAGTATTAATTGCCGGATAGCTTCCAGATCCAAATTGTATACACATGCTACACATTTCTAGCAAGACTCCAAACCAATTTATCCAGAGGCTCAATCTCACTGCTCCCTTTCTTCCTATTTTGATGTCAGAGAACCATCCAACAAACAGATAGAGAAAAACATGAAGGATTGAGCGTCCAAAGGATGCCACATAATACAGTTTGGTAGAGTCTTCTGTATTCATGACAGGAGAGGTTGCAGGTGGTGTTGCTAATCTTACTGTGATAGTGTGACTCAATTGAATGGTGGAAGCAACTGCAATAGCATACAACACTAGCAGCCATCCTGAAAACTTAAAGGTACGACTTTTTAGCTCCTTAAGGTACCTTTGAGGAAGTGAGAGCCTCTCTTTGGCTTGATTGAAGATAAAACTGCCTTTTCTATCTGCTGACATTTCTCTGCTGATTAAAGCTGTCAAAAAAGGTGTGGCATGTTGCAGCTTTGCAAAGCGGGGCTCATTATCAAATCTATGTCTGCATTTAAACATATTTTTTTCAAAAATAGATCAGATTAATACAAAAAACATAATAATTCAAATTATTGCCATTACACTAATAATTGCAGCAATTAAAATTTAATGCACACAAAAATAGGTAAAAAAAAATCTAAAAATGTTTACTTATAAAATAATTACTCAATTGTAGTAGCATGTAGCTACAATCCTATAGAGTACTTCTTGACATTGTCAATAGTTTCCTTTGGGATGTCCCCATTCATCACTTCTTCACAGACCTCTTTCATGATCCTTATTATCTCAAAGACTTCAAGATCTCCTATAACTAATGGCGGCTCGATTCTAATTACTTGATGCTTTGTTCCAAAGTATCCAACGTAAATTCCCTTTTCCGCACATCTCGTTGCAAAAACGACAGCATTACTTTCTTTTGAGATTAGCTCAAATAATTCTCTGCTCGTATCTATTTCGACTCCAATCATAAGGCCCATCCCTCTCACTGCAATGATTATATCAGGATAACAAGACTGAAGCTCTTTCAGCTTTCTCTTTAAAAGTGTACCAACTCTTAATGCTCCTTTGATTAGATTTCTTTCCTCGATAGCATCAATGACTAAGCATGCAGCAAGCGAAGCAGTTGGGTGTCCTGCAAAAGTAAACAACTGTTGGCCTGGGTCCAATGAGTCGAGTACTTCTTTCCTTCCAACAGCAGCAGATATGGGTACAAATCCTCCTCCCAAGCCTTTACCCATCACTATTATATCAGGAGCAATATCCTCATGCTCACAAGCCCACCACTTCCCAGTACGACCCATTCCACTTTGTATTTCATCCACAATCAAAAGTGCTTGGTATTTCTCTAGGAGTGCTTTTAAATTACAAAAGAAGCCAGGAGGTGGAAGAATGACACCTGCATCACCTTGAAAGACCTCTGCTATAAACCCACCATAAATACCAGAATAGAGGAGTTTTTCAATTTTTTTAAGTGTAGCCTCTCCCTCTTCAGCTGTGGTTGGGAAGCTAACAGATGCAAAGAAAGGTGTTTTCAGATAAATACCTTTGTTAAGCAAACCGAAATCACTCGCCTGTTGTGATAACCCTGTTGACCCGTGATAAGCATTTTTAAAATGTATTACACCTTTCCTGGTTGTAAAGCGACGCATAGCTTCAATAGCTCCACCATTTGAATCAGAGCCACTCAGACCAAGTATGACTTTCTTCGGCCAATCCCCAGGGGTTATGCTAATCAACTTCTCAGCCAACTCTACTGCATGGGTATTAGGCGAATAAATGAATCCAGTGTTTTGCATGGAGCTTGTCACTGTGTAGAGTCTTTTGGCTATATTTTCCTGACCATACCCAAGGACGTTGACGGAGGCTGCAGCAAGACAGTCCAGATAAGCATTTCCATCTACATCTTTCATGTAAGGCCCTGAGCCTGATTCTAACGCAATACCATACAGCCCCACGTAATTGGTCTTGCCAATTGAGTCATCCAATCGCTTCAAGAGAGCCTGAGATTTTTGTCCTGGAGGTATCCCAGAGACAGAAATGGAAGTAGCTCTTTCCTCTGCCTCTGCAGCTTCTTGGCTAGAATCCATGGCGGTTTTAGGGCGTGGTTTAATTATTTAAACCGCGCCCGCCTTAATTTTTAACTCCCTTCAAGTTTCAAGTCCAAGAAGATGCCAAAGACTAAGCACCATCATCATAGACACCGCTCTCCATCTACCTCTCCCTCCCGCTCTCCCTCTCCTTTACATAAAAGAAAGCACAGAAAGAAGGAACAGGCCGAAAAAGAAAGAGCAGAAAAGAAGTATGATGATAATCATCATTAATTAATAATGATAATTATTATACATATTAATTTATTTATTATGATGATGGATCACAGGAAGCAAAAGGAATTAATGAAGGCCTTGGAGACTCCAGAGGAAAAGAGACTTCGCCGTATTAAGAAGAAAGAAGAAAAGGATAAACGGAAGCGAGCGGAAATGGGCTGGGACCAAGAAATGATGGTAATTAATAATGAAAATGCTTTTGTGGGAGTGAGGATAATTGTTTTTTATATGGTTTACCTAGTAAAATTATGTATAGAAATTTATCCTTTTTTTTTTCAATTTTTGTCCATCACATTTATAGGGGTACACTAATGCCGACAATCCTTTTGGTGACCAACACTTGCTGGATACATTTGTTTGGCACAAGGTACATTATCATTCACAGCTTAGGGGTATTTTTTTAGTGATGAAAATTTATAGAATAAAGTGTTTTTAATTGAGAATTTAACGGAAAGTTGCATGTACACGCAAATGCAAAATAAAGAACATATTTTTATACAAAACTTACATGCATAGTAAATAAGTTTTATTGGTGATGATTTTTTCGGTAGAAAAGGGAGAAAGAGGCTGAGGAGACTAAAGTTTCAGCTGAGGAGCTAGAGAGACGAGAGAAGAGGAGGCAGGTTGAGATGAAGACAGAATTGGAGAAAGTGAAAAAGAGGCGAATAGTAAGAGAGAAAACATTTCCTGCTAAAAGCAACTGGAATATCATAACATTATCTACTAGCCTTTTGTATTTGTGAAACCATGCAACAGTTATATTTGAAATGTTAAAGTTATTCTCTTATTTATCTTTAGGAAAGAGAAAAGGAGAGAGAAGCAAGGGAAGAAGAAATGGTTAGGCCCTACTATTATCCATGTACTGTACTGTATTGCTGCAGCTGACAGATATATTGTGTTTATAAATGCAATTATTTTCTTACTTGTGATAGGCTCTTTTACAAAGAATGAAAGAGGCAGACATGTTCAAGGAATGGGAGAACCAAGAAGATGACGTAAATACAGTCACAAATATCACCACTTTATCTCTCCTCCTCCCTCCCTCCCTCCCTCTCTCTCTCTCTCTCTCTCTCTCTCTCTCTCCCCCTCTCTCTTTTTTAGTTTCATTTGGAACAAGCCAAGTTGAGGTCTAAGGTCAGAATTGAAGGAGGAAGAGGTATGTTGTATAGCAACTGTTTTAATGGTGAGATACCTCTAATTCACCCCCTAACTCTTACAGCTAAACCCATTGATTTATTGGCTAAGTACATCAACACAACTGACGATGACATGGACATTGAAATGCAAGAGCCATATCACTTACTGAGGGTTAGTAGTGCCATTGTGTGGGCGTATCTGACCACACCCATTCCAGGGTCTTAATATAGTTGATCTTGAGGATTTACTTGAAGACATGAAGGTGTACATAGAATTGGAAGGGGATGTACATACTGACTACTGGAAGGTACATAGAAGAAATGTATAAGCATGCAGATATGAGCATTTTAAGAAACTAGCCAATTTTTAAAAAATTCCCTGTACTATAGCCCATGTTTTTTTCAAAAAATGGCTCCGAAATCACCCCCCCTCCCCCAATTTTTATTACATTTTCTGATACATATTGATGTACTTATGCTGTGTAGAAAGTTTGAGCTGATTCCGATAAATTTTTTTGAGTTATGAGCATTTTGAAAAATGAACCAATTTTTGAAAAATGCCCAAGGCTATAGCCCATGGTTTTTCCAAAAAATGGCTCCGAAATTACCTCCAATTTTTATTACATTTTCTGATGCATATTGATGTGCTTATGCTGTGTAGAAAGTTTGAGCTGATTCCGACAAATATTTTTCGAGTTATGAGCATTTAAAAAATGAGCCAGTTTTCGAAAAATGCCCAAGGCTATAGCCCATGGTTTTTTCTAAAAAATGGCTCCGAAATCACCCCCAATTTTTATTACATTTTCTGATACATATTGATGTACTTATGCTGTGTAGAAAGTTTGAGCTGATTCCGACAAGTATTTTTCGAGTTATGAGCATTTAAAAAAACGAGCCAATTTTTGAAAAATGCCCAAGGCTATAGCCCATGGTTTTTTCCAAAAAATGGCTCCGAAGTTACCCCCAATTTTTATTACATTTTCTGATGCATATTGATGTGCTTATGCTGTGTAGAAAGTTTGAGCTGATTCCGACAAATATTTTTCGAGCTATGAGCATTTTTAATAGCAAAAGTATCATATATTGCCCTCTCATCCTGTCCTTCCCTCTTCTATGTCTCAGGATATGTTGATCATATGTGAAGACGAAATAGCAAAATTGAAGAAGTTGGAACTTTTAAGCATCGGTTTGTTTATCTGATTGTGACCCTCCCACTCATTATTTTAATTAGGTTCTAAGAGTATAGAGCATCGGGAAGGAATGCACTCTTCAGTATCAACTGATGTTGCTAAAATATTTAAAGGAAAAACTGTAAGCGTATGTTACATGTACATGTACATGTACATGTATATATACATGTAGATTTAATTTTCATTAATTTTACAATTAATTTGGGAAATTTTAACACTCAAAAGCACCAGTTCTATAACCCATCTTTCTTTTAATATTTCTTCTGATTCTCTCCCCTCCTCCAGTACGGTGAACTGATAGCCCTGGAAACGCAAATAAGTGCAAAGATTAACAGTCGTAATCCTGGTGACGTCACGTGGTGGGAGACAGCACTCCAGCAGCTCAAAGCACACATAGCCAGAGTAAGAAGACTTCACATGATTTATGATTATTACCGTATCATTATTATTATCGTTATTATTATTATTATTATTATTATTATCATTATTATTATTATTATTTATTATTACAGACACGTCTCAGAGATAAGCATCAAGCTGCCTTGAGAAAGAAGCTATTTCAACTAAAACAAGAAGTAAATAATGGTGGATGAGAGAGAGGGGGAGGGAAAGAGATAAAGCTAATTTTGCAAAGTAGCCCTGTTTGTATGTAGATGTGTAAAGGTGTGGCGAAGGATAAAAAAACCTCAATTTTCTAGTGTTATTAATTTTATTCCACATCTTATAGCAAGCAGAGCAATTTGGTATCACTGATACTCCATTATTCCCGTCCGCTGGGCCAGTCAAAGTTGAAACTGAGCAAGAGGAAGGAGAGAAAGCAATGGAGGGAGGAGGAGGAGGAGAGAATGAAGAAGAAACAGACTCAAAACAACTCATTCCTGTTGAGTTGGGAGAGCCAGAACCTTCTTCACAAGAGGCTGAGAAAGAAGAGTAAGAGATCGCGTTTCTATTTTTTTTATTAATTTTTTTCTTTAGGTCTGATACTCTTATAGCAGAGGAGGACTTGTTACAGCTCGGTAAGTCACACCTGTCACGTGATTATAGCCACTCCCACTCTAGCATACGATGAATACGAGTCATCGAAATACAGTCCTAAACTTCTAAAGGCAGCGGACATTAAGGATGAGGTGAAATGGTAAAAAATTTTTAAGTTTTAATTTTTTTTCAGGTTGAACTCATTGATTACGAAGTTGATGTGTCTATAAGGGAAAGCGAGAGAAGGAGGATCTTATCGGGTGATAAGGTACAGCTTCTGTTAATGCATTGTTAACACTGATTTGATGTACTTATCAATGCACATTTGATGCATTGATCACATTATATCAACGCTAAACTCACAACAATGAAAACTTTTAAAGTACACGTAGCATTACAATTTATTGTTTTAGAGTGTGACAGAGTATGGTAAGATAAACATGTCACGGACTGTCTCTGATGATGGATCAACCAATGAAGAATATGATTTTAATTCTGAAATAACTTTAGATCCTCAGGTAAGCTTTTATCTCCCTCCCCCTCTCTCTTCCATTTCTCTCCCTCTCTATTGTGTTTTCTTTCTCTATACAGCAATATGTGTGGCAAGGTAAATATCGTCCTAGAAAGCCAAGGTTTTTCAACAGGGTCCACACTGTAAGATATGCAGTAGTACTTTCTTTGCATTATTATCATCATTTTGTTAGGGTTTTGAATGGAATAAGTACAACCAGACTCATTATGATGTTGACAATCCTCCACCTAAGATAGTGCAAGGATACAAATTCAATGTAATAACATTTACTATATTAATTATATAGTGTAGTGTAGTGTAGGTTGGAAGTTTATAGTGTAATGCAATACTCCACAGCAACATACATGTACATGTACATGTAGTTTATTTTTAACAACCTGGGGGCTACGCCCCCAGGTCATTCCTATAATTGATTTCACTGTCGCGCTATCATCTATCTATATATATTTATTTATTTGTATGTCCACACCATAGATATACAAAAATATACAATTTTTTAAATTTTTATATTTTTTATTTATTTTTAATTATATTTTAATAAATTAATTGTTTTTATTTTAATTTTTCATTTTTTATTTTTATTTTTTAATTTTTATATTTCTATTATTTTAAGTTTTTTAAAATTTTTATTTTTTTTAATTTTTCATTTTTTTATTTTTAACTAATTATCTTTGAACTGGTTAAGAACTAAGCCCTCATTTGCTCTCATTCGATCAAGTAACTTATGTATAAGGGGGACGAGAGCAAAATGGAGGGGTTTGAGTTTCGAAGACGGCCTTGGTCTGAATGACTATCTTCTAAATTAATTGTATCTAACTTAACTTTATTTTATTCTATTTTCACAACTTAAGATTATTCTGCTCTTAATATTATTATTGTTTTTCTGTGTGTCTATTAATGGTACAAATAAATAATTAAAAATTTTTTATTTTCACACCTTTTTTAACACCTTTTTTTACACTTTGAGGTGTTAAAAAGAGCAAAAAATATAAAATTAGTTAATATATTTTTTAAAATTTTAATAAAATTAATTAAAATGGTACAAATAAATAGTTAAAAATTATTAATTTTCACAT
>NW_003546653.1:4277-35118 GCF_000090795.2 Amphimedon queenslandica | reverse complement strand
TTTACATCTTTTTTCACACCTTTTTACAACCTTTTTTTCACACTTTTTTACACCTTTTTTGCATTTTTACATCTTTTTTCACACTTTTTTTAACACCGTTTTTCACACCTTTTTTCACACCTTTTTACACACCTTTTTACACACCTTTTTACATCTTTTACACGTTTTTCACACCTCTTTTCACATCTTTTTTCACACCTTTTTACACCTTTTTGCACCTATTTTCACACTTTTAGCCTTAGCAACTACCCGCCCACGCTCCTTTACGTGAGTGGGTGTGGCCACAGCAAGCAAAATGGCGGCTTACACATGGGACAAAGTTAAGAGCTTTTTAACAGCAAGAGAACATAGAGATACCGTCTAAAGACGGTATCTAGAAGCATTAGAAGGTAGAGAGAACCTCTGTAAGTCTTAATAATGACCAAGTTGTACTTGCAAGGTGGTGAAATCAATTATAGGAATATTTTTTACCCTGTTGCGCTTGTTATCACTTAATTGGTCATAATTTGGAATGAATATTTTCCAAGATTCTTGTTACAAAACATGTGATAAAAACAGAATAACTTCATAATTTTTAAAAATGACACAACACTGTTATGCATGTATTTCTCTCTCTCTCTAGATATTTTATCCTGATCTTATTAATAAATCACAGGCTCCGACATACACAGTGACTCCAATCAAAGATAATCCGGACTTTGCCGTTTTGCAATTCCACGCTGGACCTCCTTACGAGGTAATCCAAACGCACACTTCTTGTTTTAAAATGGAGCCATAATTATAACTGCTCTTATATCGATCTCTTAGGACATTGCATTCAAGATAGTCAACAGAGAGTGGGAGTATTCATGGAAGTACGGCTTCACATGTCAATTCAACAACAACATATTGCAACTTTGGTTCCGATTCAAGCGATATAGATACAGGAGATAATTTATTGATACTAATTGAATATTTTTCCATGTCATAATAACCTGCAAACTGACGAGTGGGTGGAGTTGGGTGGGGCACTGTGAGTGCGGTCTGGAATGGGCGTGGATGTGGATGGATCAATTGGTACTATGCGTGTGGTCTGATGTGATTTCGTTCTTCCTTTCTTTTTCTTTTTTTCGACCACCTCTTGTTTCTCTACCCTATATAAAGCTTTAGTGTTAGGACCAAGTGCAAGAGAGCCTTGCGTGACCACGGGAGACGTGGGTAGCACCCCTTGTGGATGGGTGGAGCCAAATTGGGTGTGGTTTGGCTCCTCAAAGACGCTGTTACTTAATAGTGAGCTGTCACTTGTGGCAGTGAGAGAGGTTAGAGTGGACGAGTGTAACGATCGATTAGTCTCGTTTATTGATCTTGGTCTTTGACTGGGAGTGAAACCAGGTGTAGTCAGGTATACGTAAGGAGGCGTGGTTTTATGAGGTGTGGTGGAGTTTTGATGCGATTGAGAGAAGACCCTGTCCTCTGAGAACCTCACGGTATTTCTTGGCGTCAGTGGGATGGGCATTAATTGGGAGTCATGTCTTGAATGTGACTGCTGTCTTTCTCTATTCTTGAAGTTAGCGTCAGCCTCTTCTAAATCTTCTGGTCCTTTTTGTAGTGTTTCCGTGACGTGCGAGAGCTTTTCCATGACCCTCTCTCTTGCTAGTCCTGTGTCTTCGCCTCTCATTGAATCCAAGAGCTCCAAAGCTTCATTGAAACATCTTCTAGCTTCCTCGTAGTTCTTTGTCTGATAAGACAGAGACCCAAGTCCCTCGAGAGCTTGGAAAGCCAGTGGGTTGTTTGTCTCTGATTGCGCCAGTGACAGTGCTGTAGTGAAGGACTGGTGGGCTAAAGGATACTCTTGTAATTGAGTTTGGCAGAGAGCAAGATTACACAGACACTTTGCTTCATTGACTGGCTGCCCTAATTGATCTATAAGCAGAAAACAATTCAACTATGCATAAACAAAGTCACAAACCCATTCACCATAGTGTATGTACATGTACCTAACTATACCCACATGTACATGTACATGTCTATAGCATACATGTAATATAATGATGTATAACTGACTGTATAGGCTAGCAGCTGTCTTGTGGTACATGATTCCCTCCACGTACTGTCCCATTTCATTGTACACTGCTCCTATATTCTGTAGCAATGGCGCCTCCTCCTCTAGCTGTCCCTCTCTGTCTTTGATAGCTAGTCTTAGAAGAGGTAGTGCTCTCTCAAAACTTTGTATGGCGTCGGAGAATAATTTTAAAGAGCTGTATACTAGTCCTAATCGTGTATACAATTGACCTTAAGAGAGAGAGAGTGAGAGAGAAATAATTGTACAATTTCTTCACACATCTTGAGTTGATAATTGGCATTAACAAGATGTAAATTAAAATTAACAAGGAAACTAATGAGGTAAAATTCAAACTATTATATCATTTATTATCATAAATTATTCATAAAGTACTTACTCTGTGCTTTAGGATCGTCCAGTCTGAGTCCCATTATCTTAGCTCTTGTTAGTGACTGGATACACTCCTCTCTCTTTCCTCCAGTCTGATAAGCGATTGCAAGATCAGTCAGAGTCATTATTTCTTTACTCTGTTCCCCTGAATCTTGGTAAAGCCTTTGAGCTGAGAGCAAGCAAGTGATTTGCTCTTTAAAATTTCTCCGCTCTTTCTCTCTTGAGGAGATGACAACAAAAACATCACCAGCAGAAGCAAAGGCTCCAGCTTTTACATAATAATCAACAGATTGCTTTAATTGGGTGGACGCTAGTGAGAACTCCCCCAGGGAGTCATTCGCTAGACCAAGATTGTAGTATATGTCACCACGGGTGAGGTCAGGTGATGTGTTCGATGTAAGGTCTCCTCCATTTGATGAGATACCGTTTTCAAGGGTATGAGGATCCGTTTGTCTGTTTGGGATCGAGTCTAACAAGGAGAGGGCGGACTGGAGGAGGGATATGCCTCTCTGGTGTTCTCCTGTGGTAACTAACGCTGCCCCTGTATTCAATAAACAAGATAGCTTGAGTCTTGGGTTGTCTGGTATTGATTCTGATACGCTCAGAGCAGTTTGGAAATGAGACAGCGCCTCTTTCATCTGCCCAGACTTTAGAGCATCCCCTCCTTGATTTGTAAGCTCTCTTATCTTCTTCTCTTCGGCTAAGGGCGAAGAAGAGTCGACCCGAGGAGAGATAGGGGAGGTGGTAACGGTGGCCATTTGTATGGTGGTTGCTATAACGACATGACCACACCTTTATTGAAAATAAACAATACCACGTTGTTTACGTATACTTCCGGATATTCTTGTTAATTTTCTCGGCAGAATACCCGCTTAAATTAATGTTCCCAGGAAAATCCCAGCTAAAAAAATTTCCACCAAAAAAGTGGCAAAAATTAATAATAAGCAAAATTATTTTACCTAAAAAAATTCCTGGGAAAATACCCGCTAAAATGTTCGCGGAAAAAATTCGCACTAAATTTTTCTGGGAAAATAAGCCCAAGCAAAAAAATAATGATAAAAATATAATTGTTATTAATTTTTATAGGCATAAATTGGGTATTTTTCTTAATAATTAATAAGGTGTGGTCTACCCACGTGTTGATATTATATCTATACGCTTCTTTTTTTTCATTTTTTGGTAGAAATGAGCAGAAAGAGAACTCCCAACGATTTCCTAAAGCAGATAGCTGGTCGTCCTGTAGTCGTCAAACTCAATTCCGGGGTAGATTACAGAGGTAGGACCCTGCATATTTGGAGAGAACAAATCACGTGATCTCCGATAGGTATCTTAGCATGTCTCGATGGCTACATGAACATAGCTCTTGAACAGACTGAAGAGTACATAGGAGGACAGGTATAAGAACTGCCTGACCTTCAAAATTGATGCTCTAATATCTATTTATAGCTTAAGAACAAGTATGGAGATGCTTTCATACGAGGAAACAATGGTTAATAATTAATTAATTAATACAAACAATAATTTTGATATTTAATGTCACAAATAATTTTCATGTTATTAGCGTACAAAATTTATATCTTTTACAGTCCTGTACATCAGTACCACCAAAACAGCAAGAAGATAAGATCACACCTCAAGAAGGACGAGTTTCAAGCACCTCGATATTTCTTACAAGTCCATCTCCTAGTATCATCATGTCACTAATTATCACCTCTTTATCAGGTGCAACGAGTAACTATAGCAACTAATTAATAATCATGCATAATTAATATTATTATTATACCTTTGATTCTGATTTACTGATTGTTACACGACATTGCATGCCATTCGGCTATTAAAGTTCAAAAATTAAATTGAATGATAAAGAGAAGGTGTGGTTTACTTTAAATGGGTGTGGCTTGAAAGCTGCTTGTTTCCAGAGCACGCCAATGACGCTTCCACCATGTTTGTCGTAAAAGAACATTGCCAGATTAGAGTATGCAGACTAAAGATGAACAACAACTTATTTAATAAAATGTTCACACATAATGTAATATAATTATAGTACATAATTATAGTATAGGCTCTTTGGCTTGATTTATGAGCAACTTTAAAAATTTGTAAAAAATCCAATTTTGATCGGAATCAGCTCAAACTTGCTGCACAACATAAGAACATATATCTGTATCAGAAAAAATTATTAAAAATGGAGAATTCTCTCCTCAATTTAGGCAAAATATGGCCAAAGTCCCTGAACTATTAGGGACTTTGGCCCGATTTTTAGCACCTATTGTTTTTGATCAGAATAAAATTTTCTACATAAAAACATTTTAAAGTGCAATTCTCTCTCAGCTATTTTATACTATTAATGACTAACTTCTAATGCTTGTACATACAAATGGACCGGATCAAACTGAACTATCGGGAGGTGAGAGTAATGGTGACCATCCACTGACGACACTCTACCAGTTTGAAGGCGTGGGACTTTTGACTCGTCAAGATGAATGAGAAGGTGATAATCAGTGAGAGGAGAACGAAATATTTGCTATTAAAATAATAATAATTTTAATTCATTATTAAAAATCTCACTTGCCTTAAAGTCAGGAGATTCCCGCCCAATTTGGAGGGAGTCAATCTGATTGGTCAGTAAATTGAGGGATGCTTTAGCCAGCGTCAATAATCTACCCATTACCGGGGCAGACGGTCTGTCTTTAGTTAGCTTGGAGGTGTGGTCAAGAGGTGTGGCTATAAACATGAGCGGCTGTCTCTCCCTATCCTTACTAAAAGAAGAAATAATTTCCGATGTGGTCTCGTCTATAAAAAAGGCAAAGTCAATAATAATACTAATATCAAACATACCATTTAATTGATTATTAAGATCGACTAAGAGAGGATCACGTGGCCAGTCATGAGACAGTAAAAGATCGAAGAACCTCAGCAGGACACATACTGAAGAGCTATACAGAATAATCATAAAATAATATAGAATAATTAAAAAATAATTAACAGTTAATTACAGGGTCAGCCCAGCCCTTACTTACCCAGGAACCAGGTAAGGGCCTGGATGAAGAAACAAATGAGCAACAAGAAGTTCTACGGCCTCGTCTGGAATCTGATTGGTCAGAAGGTGAGAACACACCCACTTCTTGCAGAGACGAGTCCCAAGACTATAAGCAGGAAACTGATTGTGTAATCTACAAGGAACATTAAAATAATAAAAATAGTATTACAAGTACATGTATCATGTATATTACATGTGCACATTTTTATGGATTACCCGTTGAGAGTTGATACCAGTAGTGGTTTACTAATGCAGTCCTTCTCCAGTCCCTTTGCTTTACTGAGAGACTGTGGAGTCCTCAAATCATTCAGTATACTCACCTCACGAAGATAGAATATAGTGAGACGAAAAACATACCCTTTCTGGTAAAAAAAGTAGATACATGTACATATGTACATACATGTACATGTGCAAGATAAAACTTGATTAATATTTAATAAAGAACTTAAATAAAACTTGAGACATTTGTAACTACCAACTAAAATAATTTTAAAAATAACTACATAAAAACTTTTGGATAAAACTTCATTATTATTTAATTGACTGAGTACCTTAAGTATGTCAATATAGTCTTTAGAAGTCCCTGTAATAAGCCCATGCTGTTTCCTAAGTGAACTGGATATTGATAAATAAAAAGCTGTTTTAATGTTATCAATGGCGTCCGGTGAGTCGGGCCACTTCCCGCTAGCCTCCATCTCCATGACAACTGCAAGGGAGGCGGGTAATTAGTGAACGGGTAGTGAGTGGGTGGGTTACCATGGAAACAAGGGGTGAGGGTGGGCGTGGTCACGTCACAGGACGGGTGGAGACAGTGATCTTGTACGAGAGGGAGGGGAAGGGAGCGGACTTTAGAGGAAGACTTGCCATTCCATGGTAAAGGAGGATGTACCTATGAGAGAAAGAATGAAAATATAATTAAAAAACCAGTTCTTAAATACCTCAGTGTGACAGAATATCGGTGAAGCTCCTTTGACAGTTGCTATCTCAAGTGGGAGGTCCTTTAACTGACGCAACTCACGACTTAACTCAATAAAAGCATTGACCACACCCACAGACACGCCCTCTCTTGTATCTATTGAGCTAAAAGAAAAACACATCACAACATACAAAACACATATCATTCATATCATTGATAATTTATCACAATAAAAAGCATACCCTTTTCCAGAACTCAATAGAGAGTCGAGAGTGTTGTGTGTTAAGACCACACCCTCTATATGGGTGTGTCTTTTCAAAATGTGGTCAATGATCAGACGTGGGACGTTCCTCTTCTCCCCCTCTCCTTTTTCCTCTGTCCAGAGCACAGCCTCGTTTATACTCCCATCAGGAAATCTTCTCAGCTCTGACTTTTCACCCCAAAAACTTCTGAAAGTAGACGCCTAAGAGAGAGTTTTTAACATGTAAGCTAAAATACAGAACACACAAGATGTGGCATATGAATTTTGATGGAATTTAACTTTATGAAACAAACCATCAGCAAAAGTAGGTAGTATCCATGAGAAATAAGTGTTACATGTACATGGTATATACTTCATTGCTGTCTGCTGGTGGTCCCATTATAAGAGGCTCATAGACTCTCTCAGTATTGAATATAAGACCCAGTGTAACATCAGAGCCAGCCAACGTGGGGGAGACAGCTGTAACTGCCCACTGGAAATAGATTAATAATTAAAAATAAATAAATGGATAATGTCAAGGTGTTACTTTGTTCCGCTTGACTGGTAATTGACTAATCAATTGTACACGTCCCTCTAATCCTTTATCAATTACACGCATCACTTCATCAAGCACTCCTGGCCATACCCACCCACCAAAATCAAAAACAAGCTCCTCCCACTTGTCACTGTTTCTGTCAAACAATGGAGAGCCTTTTATATTACCAGCAGAGAGATCAAACCTGAATAATTAAAGAAAAAGCATATAGTTTTACAGTTCAAATAACATGTACACACGCTACCCTTTGCTTACTTGCACAATGCATCGTATTTCAAAACAGGTTTAACGGGTTTCAAAAACACGCTTCCAAAGCTCCCGTCTGATTTGTCAAGGAGGGCGTGACAGAGCCCAGCCTCCTGTCTGAGGGCGTGATACTGATGGAGTGAAGTGTGTGCTGTTAGATTTAGGTAACCAGAAGAATCAATAAAGACAATGGGAAATGAAGAATGAAACTCATCTATTGATGGCTAAAAAATACAAAAGTATACGAATAGCGTACAGCATAGCGCTTTATCTTCAAGGAGCTTAACTTTTCACAAATTCAACCGCAAAATTAAAGCTCCAATAAATATTCAATCACCATTAAATGTGTGGCACTAACATTGCAAATTCACAAAATTTATTTCTGTGAAAAATTCATTTAAAAATAAATCCACAAAAATTTTGCTGCTTGACAATAAAGCATTATGTGATATCTTCTACTTACCAGTGAAGGATAGTTCTCTCTATCCCCCAGGCTTATCCCTCTCTCGTCCCAGTTGCTGTTGGCTAGGGTTGCCAAGATTAACAAGATCACACATAAACATGGCGTACGTTACCTAGAAACTGTAGGAATATCCTAAAAACTTGATAGCTACTCATGAAATGATTCAGTTTCCTCTGTCTCAGGAGATATAGCAGAACCATTGAAGCATGAAAGCCAGTGAATCCACCATAACCCTAAAATAATAAAAAGACAATAGTGTATGCCAACTATGCATACAATGATACTTTGTTATTATATCACAGAGTAGATCAATAAGAATGATGATAAACATAGTGAATAACTGAATGTAGCATTAAAGATTAGTTTTCTACATGTATTAATTATTGTTTTATAATAATAATAGTAATAATAATAATAATAATAATAATAATAACCTGGTCAAGGCCTCTCTGGTGCAGCCATGTCTTACACAATAGAGTGGCCTCAGTAATGGAGGGACAGTCAACAGCAGAAGCAGAGTACAGTTCTTCAAGGTGTTTCTCCCGTGATCCCATCTCAAGGAGGATAGCAGAGTTGTAGTGAGGAGTGGGAAGAGGAGGAAGATCTGGGAAAAATGAAAATAGAGACGAATGTTTATCATGTCTTATAGTAAGAATTAATCATGACAGTACAACATAGCATTATGAATGAAAATCATCAGCAAACTCAATACAATGCACAAACCATTTTCATGATTAATCTCTCACTCCTTTTTTTCAAAACTGTTATTGTCATACTGATTAGCCTACCTTCATGATCACACTCTCTTTCCTCCTCCTCCTTCTCTCCAAAAGGAAATGGTCGAGCGAAACGACGTACGTTACTCTTGCTTGGTAGAAGCTTTGTCAATGGGAAGGTATCAGCTGGTATGGTAGTGTGAATGTACACAGTAAACTGACTGGAGTCTAAAGAAGAAAGATTTTAAATAAACTAAATACAGCAGTTCACATACAAATTAGATTCATATGTACTAATTCCATTGATAAAAATAGCCTACTGTATATCCCTTGCTATTCCTACTTATTACTATTATTAGTGTCATCATCATACCTTTAGGAGTCAGTGTTAGTATTGGGAGTAGAGGATAGTTGAGATCATAAGTGAAATCCAGAGACGATATCAGTTTCCTCTTCTTGATGAGATGGCCGGCAATAATCGAGAGATAAAGAGCTCTTTTGTGGAATACACGATAATTCATGTAATCCTTCTCTTGAAGACATTCCTACAAGTATTACGTATATTATAATTACTATATGCTCTCTCTCTTTCTTCTCCCGGTTTCTCATAAAGCATGCTAAGTTGACAGCCTTATTATAATACCATACTCTTACTCGTGGTATCTCAACGGTTAGGTTAACATTGGGAGATGTCTTCAGGTTTGTCTCTAGGAGGTAGCTCCCGGTGACCTTTATCTTTGAAGGAGGTGAGAACTCAAAGTGACCTTTAATATTGGGTGAGGGAGGGAAACTTAACGGATACTTAATCATCTTTGGCAAGAGCCGCAGCCCCTCAGATAACTAAAAAGACATAAAACTACATAATGAGATATAGAGGCAGGAAGCATGCTAAATGAACTGAAAAGCACTATATGTACAGGGACTTTGGCCCAATTTTTGAGCAGCTTTATAAATTTAAAAAAATCCAATGTTGATCGGAATCAGCCCAAACTTGCTACACAACATAAGAACATGTATATGGATCAGAAAAAACTATAAAAATCAAGAATTCTCTCCTAATCATTTTTGATCAAATTTGGTCAAAGACCCTGTACTATAGTACAGGGACTTTAGCCCAATTTTTTAGCAACTTGACAATCCAATGACAAGAAGCTGCACAAGAGATCCCATGGGAAACCTTGTATAGCCAACATAAACAATTAAAAATAAACACATCAAATGCATAAAAACATCATTGGAGCATAATGATTATACCTTTAAACGCTCGGTAGTCTTTATAGATGAGAGCTCTGATTTTAATTTATGAAGAAACGTCTCAAGAGCCTCACTCGCCTCTTTTGAGCTATTTGGCTTCACCTCAGAAATTAATTCGGTAATCTACAATAATGATAATAATAATTAATTAATTACGGTTACACCCACAAATTAATTAATCAGGCCCACTTGTAGTTTAATGAGGTTTGTCCTAAACAATGACTCCGTTTCTTTGAGCGTTTGTAGCTCTTCATGTGTTGGAGGCTTGTAGAGACCAGATGGCTTCTTTTTAGCAGGAGGGGGGCCTAGGCCAGGATCCTGACCACCACGTGATCCCTTTCCTTCTAAAACAGCCGATTGCTATACAATAGGAAAGTTTGTAGTCAATATGTTGGCTTATTTACCTTTTTATTTTGTTTTCTCTTCATACTGAGCGAAAATGTGATCGCACGTGGTCAGAAAACAGCAGAGAAAGGGTTAAAATCAAAACTTCATTAATGATGGTTAATTAACTATTATTACTAACTAGACACTATCACAATTATTTATATGTATTTTTGTATTGTATTATGTTCTTTCTCATTCAAACTGCTATAGTTTTTAAGAGCTCAGTTGCAACCTTGTATTCTTCCGTGTCAGCAAGATCAGTTTCTGTTTCCTAAAGAGAGTGACCGGTAAGATAACAGAACAAGAGAAATAGCTATAGTACAACTATCAAAGCTGGTTACATTATGTGTTTGTAAATTCAAGCAAATCCCATAACCTCTTGGAGTAAACAAAATTAAGGATAGGGAAAGATATATAAGCAATACATACAAGTGAAGAGATAAGAGAAAGAGGAAGTGAAGAGATAAGAGAGAGAGGAAGAGAAAGAGTCTAGGGGGAGGGAGAGAGGGGGAAGGAGAGGAGAAGGATCACCAGTAATTTCGATAATTCATTATGTGCCATTTCTAATTGTCTTTCTATGTCTGGTATCATACTGTGTGACTCTGCTAGCACTTCTTTCTAAAATCAATAAAATAAAATAAGTGATAATACTAATAGTTATATACTTGTTTACGAATGTCATATTCATCGCGACCCTCTTCTGTCATTTTCTGGATTTTCTCCTCTTGTTTTTCAGCCTCTTTGATGTACATGTTCTTCTCTTTCGACAACCTTAAATAAAGAAACATAAAAGCCACTGCAGACTCAACAAATACCTCTTCACTACGCCAGTCTTGATTTTAATGGTTCTAACCCTCTTCACATCCGCCATCTTTGTCACCAAAAAAGGTGTTTAATTACAATATTAAAATTAAATTCATTATCTTTGCTGCAGAGTGATAAGAGGTAGGGCGTCTCTCTTCCAGCTTAAAAAAGACGCAGTTGTCCCTGTACCCAGTCCAGGAGACGAGCTACACAGCACATCATGGCAAAAAGATTTGCACGTAAAGTCAAGAGGGCTGGCAAGTCCGCTACCCAATTTCGTTTCACCTCGACATTTGAGTATATCGACTTGACTTGTAACGGGACATGGTGAGTCAATTAGCTTCAATACACTCAAGCAAAGATATTAGCAACCACCAATAGATCACTTACATGCATACGCGCTATTGAGAGAGGGGGAGAGATGGGATTAGTTTGGTCAGATAGGGAACTATTTGAGATCACTTTTGAGTTTTTGCTACCAGTGGAAGGGGAGGGGCTGCCCTTCAAACTATCTCTTCTCTTTATGACCCCTGTTTCATCTATTTCTAGGCGTCCTGGAAGTTTGAGGGTAATTTGGCTTAGAAGTCACAGGAGAGTCCAATCGTCGGATGTAAGTGATTATTATTTTTATTTATTATTAATTATTTTTTAAAATCATTAATAAACTTTACAGCACAATAGAAATTAGATTCTCTTCATTGAATAGGTTGAGTTTGTTGTTACTGAGGATAGAGGGCCTAATGGTGCTGATGGTCGTGCTGTTTTTGATCCACCAATCTCAGCCTCATTGATTGTCACGCTCTACAGAGTAAGTGTATAATTATTGTAATACTATCCAAACATATCATCATTGAACTTTATAGTTGTCATTGACATTGTGGTTTAGTTTGATATTAAGTCAAGCAGTATTAAAACCATTGTTGCATTTTAAAAACAATAACCATAGCCCATACATTCTGCTTCATCATTTTGAAACTAGCAATGACCCATGAATAAAAGCCTATTTATTCATTTACTGATGTTACCACACAGACACTCCTGGGATAAACCCTACAAGTGCTATTCCCATATAAATCATGAATGACTTCAAGTTATACTCAATACTCATTACACTTTCCTTGACCTTTTGATAAGGGATTCATAATAGCTGATTCTAGTGTCAAATACACAAGGAATTTAATCTTATGCATCATATTAAAATATTCACACTATTTGCTATAGTATCAGAATTAGGAAGCAGCTCCTATTATCTATACTAACACTTCAATAGCTTACACAATACTACATGTGTAGTGCAACTGTCAGAAGCACACCTACAGACTTTGTAGCAGTTGTATAATCTGTGTAATTCCTTATAGGATGGCAAGAAGCAGGAGTTTGAGGAAAAGGAATACAAGTATTACATTGAAAACGTTAGCGACAAAGTGTTGTGTGTTATATCAGTTTATCTAAAGTCTGCTATTGTCTTTGTTTATTTTTGGTTGTTCTTTGTTGTTAGGAGGACAAGAATGGAAAGAAGATTCTTGCTTCCTTCAACTGTGACATGGCAGAGTATGCAGGGATACCTTCAGCAAGGTTTGCTCCTGATATTAATTAAAAAATTAAATGCATTGTGTGTCTTTGTCTCTCTCATCAGACATGCTCTAGAAATGAATTTCAAGCCTGTCTCTAGGAAGATCAGCAAGTCCCTGCTTGGGATAACATTAGAGGCCGAGTTCCAGAAGGAGGGAAAAGACACGTGAGTGATGTGAATGTCATTTTTTTCTGCCCTTCTCTCTTCCACTCCTATATGTATTGCATATTATGCATGTACCCTCTCTTTCTCTCTCACTGAATTTCTCTCTCTTTCTTTCCCTCATAGTGATGACGACATGCAGAGTACATTCAGCTCAGTTGATCCAGCGCAGAGTGTGATGTATGCCGACGATGAAGACGTTGATGATGAAGATCTTGACGAAGCTGCAACACTTGGAATGAGGTAGATCCTCCATGTACAAACATAGCTCACAGCATCAACAAACAATGAACACTGGCATGTTTAGCTAACCGATGCCAAATTAGCACGAATATTTTATTGTAGCAGTTTAAGATTCAAAAATGATATAATATATCTTCATGTAGGACAATTAGTATGTATTGTAACTATTTGATTATTATACAAACACAGAGTACTATAATAAAATATGAGCACATAATTAACATGCACAAAATTTATTTGCGTAGTACTAGCAGTATAGTATGTCCAGTTATCAAAATATTTATTTTGTAGACCCAAATCTCCTGAGGAAGAAGAGAATGAGGAAACTCCAGCAGCGAACGAAGAAAATGAACCTGGTAATTTATTATTATCAATAATAATTAAAATTTTCGAGGGGTGTGGCACTTAAAAATAATGTTTAACTTCTTATGCTTATATCTTGCATTTGTAATGGCAAGTGTCCTCCTAGTTGGCCCATGGCCTCGAAAATTTTAAATCTGTGCATGCAAGACATTTCTGTTAGAATGTGACCACACCTCTCACTGGAGCCCCGCCCATTCACACACAACACAATAGGTCCTTTGAGATCGATTGTCGTCCTCGGTACGGGCGAGACACGACGACGGAGCCAGTTACGTTTACAACCTCCACCCGTCAAACCACCTCGCTCAGATAAAAGTATGGAGAATCTATTAGACATTGATAAAGGGAATGAAATCACTGATAAACTGGAAACACAAGGTGACGAGGGTAATATCTTTGAAGCAGAAAAACCTGATGAAGAGAAGGAAGGTAATGAGGAAATTGTCAAAGATGGGAAGGATGAATTAATGGAAGGCGGGGCTCCAGAATCCTCCAATGGTGGTGTAATAGAAGAAAGTCAACTCGAGTCATTGTCAAATGATAATGTAGGGATGAAAGGGGAAGAGGAGGAATGTAGCAGCAAGAAGAAGAAGAAAGAAGAATGTAGTAGCAGCAGCAAAGAAGGAAAGAACGAGGAAGAGTGTAGCAACAGCAAGGAGGCTAAAGAAATGGAACAAGAAGAGAAGGAGTGTAGCAGCAGCAAGGAGACCAAAGAGAAAGCAAAAGAAGAAGAATGCAGTAGCAGCAAGGAAGGAAAGAAGAAAGAAGAAGAATGTAGCAGCAAGAAGGCTGAAGACTTAGAGAAGGCAAAGGAAGGAGAGTGCAGTAGCAGCAAGGAAGAGAGCAATAAAAAGGAGGAGGGGCCTTGTGGAGCCACGCCCATTGCCGTATCAGCACCTCCTACAAAGAGCAGCTCCGAGCCGCATTCCTGCGATGAAGAAATGCCACAGAGGAAAAAGAACGACACAGCAAGCAAAGGCACCGGAGCATCTACTACTGCTGGAGAATCTACTGCATCAGCGCCTATGACGGACGAGGCACGAAGGAAAGGTCATCCAGGCCCGCCATTCGGAGGAGTGACTGCAGGAGCTAGTGGTGGAGGACCTGCTGGTGAGGAGAAGTGTGTCTCTCCCGAAAAAAGAGACAACACCCCAGAGGGGTGTGGTCAACATCACATATGCCGACAATTATATATAATAGCCAATTATGTATTTACTTTAAAAAATTAACTTACATTTTAAATATATTTTTAGATAAGCAGCCGTTCACTGATCCTCAAGGCGCTAACCCGTTTGATGAGCCAGCGAAGGAGCAGTCTCCCCCGCCCACCAGCCCAGGAAGAAACGCTGCTCTTGTGAACACATGGCTCCCTGATGCTCAGTATGTGGACTGTCATGATGTGGGCGTGGGGAATGAGAGAGTTGATTCTGCTGACGTCATTGGGGTAAGACTAGCATGCACTGTAACAGCATAAAGCTTTAATATTAAAATTCACTCCGTATGCTACAAGTATTGATGTTCTATAAGCATATTATCTTCTGAATTACTGCAGCTTAGAGCTAAAATTTTGAAGCTTTGCTTTTAGCAGGCATTTTAGTGTTGTTGAATTTGTGCTATAAAACGACAATTTTACGAGACCAATTGTCTAGTTAGCAATTAATATTTATCGAAAGCAATTAAATATTAATTACCATCATTCCTGCTTGGAGGATTCACTTTTGTTATTAAAAACTTCCTCTAAGAGCCAATGCATATTTTTTGTGCATTCATCACAAAACCAAAGCTTACAAATCGGAAAATGAACTGTTTTTGATTTAAGAATTAACATACCGAAAGCATTAAATTAAGTCACGGATCACCATTCTTAAAACTCTTTGCTCAAGCCTCATGTACATACATGTACTTTAATTCAATTATAAATTGTAAACATTGGCTACCTGTTCCATGATATGGTGCATGACACTGATTATCTAACATGCACGAAATTAGTAAGCAGTGGATTCTATTTGTTGACATTTTTGGTCGATAATTTGAATTTTGATATGGGCTGTCTGTGTATTTAACTATTTTATCTCTTCTATTCCTCTCTTATCTCATGTATACTCCCTCTTTTCTCCTCTTCCTCCCCTTTCTTAGCTTTACTTCTCTGCTCAGTGGTGTCCCCCATGTCGAAGATTCCTTCCAAAATTATTAGAGTATGTTATCTGTGATTAATATGATGTCATCATAGTATGTACAAATATTTGTACCTCCTTCCTTTCTTTCCCCCCCCCTCTCTTTCCTCCAGGTTCTACACTTCATTAAAGAAGAACAACAAATCTTTTGAAATGATTTATATCTCAAACGACAAGTAAAGGACTGATGTGGTTTAAGCTCTGTAATGACTCCTTGTTCCCTTGCTCTGTCTCTTGTTCTTCTCCTCTTCCTCTTAGCTCTAGAACAGAGATGATACAGTACATGGCTGAGCAGCAGATGCCTTGGGTTGCCATACCTCACGGTCACCCTCTAATTGACAAACTCAAGCTAGACTTTAAGTATGTAACTGTCCCCTTTCTTTTTATCTATGACACTCCACCCTTCCTGCCTGTTTATTTTATTCCCTTATATAGAGTTCGTAGTATTCCTCTTCTTGTAATTGTTTCTGCTTCCGGAGAAACTGTAAGTAGCAAAAGAGTGGGGAGGGTTAATGTACATGTACATGTACTCTAATGCAATGTTGTTTACAGTAGCTAATGCCACATTATCATAGCAGTGGGAATTAGTAACCTACAGCTATTGCTTAAAGGGAGTTTTCCTAAACCAATCTCAAAGAGAATTCAACAACAATGATTGTGCAAAGTGGGCATCCACTTAGCTATAGCACAAAGCTTAAACAAGTCTCCTATTATGAATGCTTAAGAAACAAACTGATATCCATGTACTGTATGTGTGTCATTTTTCCTGTAGTTGGACGACAATGCTAAGAAGGCAGTTGAGGGCACTCATGTTGCTGCCTCCTCTACTATCAAGCAATACAACAAGTGGCTAGAGAAAGCTGGTAAATCAGCAGATGATGAGGACAGGCAGAAGACTGGAGGAGGAGGGATACTAGGCTCCATTAAGAAAGCTTTGGGTGGCAAGGACGATGAGGTGAGCCATTTATACATGTACCTACTTTCATTAATTTATTTTTATTTAGATACCTCCTACATCTCCCTCTACTGAAACTGTTAGTTATATTCATTTATTTATTAATTTATTTATTTATTATATCAAAGCAGCATTTGAGAGAAGCAGCTGAAAGCAAAAGTGTGAGTGTTTAATGCATTCATCAGTCCTTGAAATATAAAGATGTGGTTATATTTATGTGTGCTACTACTGCTTGAGATTGTTGTTTAATGCATCCTTAATTTTATATAAATGTCTCTCTCTTTCTCTTCCACTTTTTTCCTCTCTTCCCCCCACAGCACAAGACCACGGTTAATGAGAAGCACAACAAGGAGGAACTACTCCGGCAGCTCCAACAAAAAGAAGACATTATTCGTCACCTTGAAGAAGTAAATCAATCCCTCAAGATCACCAACGATGAGCTCAACACTGAAGTACGAACACTCAAGACTGGACTGGAACAAAGCGAAGCTAAGGTAGACCAGGAATATGTGATCACATGACTTGATGTCACATGACAGGTGAAAGTACTTGAGGCTTCCACTGCCCAAAAGAAACAAGAAGACGAGAAGCTTCGTGAGCATCTCAAGGTGAGTGGTTGTGGTTTATGGGAGTGGTTAATCCTTGTGGTACAGGTTCAAGGGTGGTTGTTTAAGAAAGGCGCCAAGGGACCAACGGCTAACGTTTTTAGGAGGAGATACTTTCGTTTGGATCAAGGGAGTAGACTTTACTATTACAAGAGCCAATCTGAAGGAACACCACAAGGGTATGTCTTCTACTTAATGTTTTGTGAGAAAATTTTATTATTGAAATTTTGAAATTTTTTTTGCAATTTTGCTTTTTTTAAAGTACATCTACACATTGTGAATAATCCTTCTCTATCTTTCTTTCATGCAGTTTTATTGATCTAGCAAAGGTTATTGAGGTATCTGCAGCTGATGCATCGAAACAAGATAAGAACAACGGGACCTTTAACATTAACTGTGAAGGAAGAGTGTTTGAACTGTTGGCACATGATGAGGCAGAAATGAACAAGTAACAGAATACATTTATATAATTAAAATCGGTACACATTTACCTTAAAACTGGAACCCATTTTGCTCAAGCATATTTAGTTCATTTATGCAAAATTTAAGTTGAATTCATCAGTTATCAAAATAATAAATATGGTATTTTAATGCATTTGATTTTTATTGTTATTTGTTGATTTCTAGCCTGGAGTGTTTTTATTTTATTCCTCATCACAGGTGGATCAGTGCCATTACTTACTTAGCCAAATACTTCAAGGAGAAAGGTGCTTCGCCAAATTAAAGTGCAACAGAAAAAATGATAACTTATTATATATATATATATATATGTATAACCAGACATAGTTTCAAGTGTTGTCGTTGCTTTTTTAAAATTGTATTAGTCTCACGTCTTTATTATTATTATTATTGTTGTTATTTTTGTTTTTTATTTATAATAGTTAATTATAGCAGCTGTGCATGCCAGCTTTGACGTTGAATACGTTATACGATTTAAGACTAATTATTATAATAAATATTATATTTTAGTAGTGATGCATATATAATAATAATAGCATTTATGATGAGATAACAATAATAATAATAATAATAATAATAATAATAATAGAAGTTGCTAGTGTACAGGTGTTTGGTTATACATTTCCATGAGGAGTAACCTGCTTAGAGAGAATAGTACCAATGAGTTGCTCTACCTCTTGTACAGTCGGTCTCTCTTCAGGGTTCACTTTAAGTATCCACGTAATGAGATTACAGAACTCAAGCGAATAAGAACTAATTGAAAAAAGAGACAAAATATTACTAATGATGTTACTTTAGTGCGTCACTATAGGAGCAAGCTATAGTCTGTAATAATATTTTTATCGTAATTTATTTTATTTTGTTCTCCTTCTCTCCTTACTGGTTCTTGGGGAACATGATACGACCACTCATTGCCGACAGAGCAGATCCATCACACGGACTCGTTCCTATGCCACCATATAGACACACACGAGAATGAAATTATGAAGCATAGACATACATACATAATACGTACCAAAGGCAGCTGCATAGATGGAGCATCCGAGAGACCATATATCACTCTTTAGCGTAATGACAGATTGAGAGGGAACTTCAAATAATTCTGGAGCTCTGAGATAATTTATGAAAGTCAATCACTGATTATTGGCAAGAGTAGATAACAATTAGAGGAGAGTGTCCTACTGGCTATAGGGTCTGCTTCATCACGGCGTAGAATTGAAGAGTCACATTCGCAGGGGATATATGCACAGTAGGACACTCTCCTCTAATTATTATCTACTCTTGTTATTGGGTATAGGCACTTACCTGTACATTGCCGTACATGTCTGAGCACAGTGCTCTTGGAGGGCAATGGCTTCCTTCCTAATATTATAAGCATTATATATGACAGTCTCTTTGTAATATTAATAATATCTAATATATATTCAGTACGCAAGCATCTTTGTATTCTTATTAATGCCCACCTGTCGTTAACTGTGACCTGGCCGGAAGCAGCACTGCCGAGATCCATTATCACAAGCTCCTCCTTATTGTCACTCAACAGCAAATTACCAGGCTAATATAAAAATACAAAAGAATTATAATCAAAAGCAGACGAGCATATGATGTTACTACTACTACTAATAATGCTATTAATATTACTATTATAATAATGTAATAATAATAATATTATAAATTTGCTTTCCATGTTAAATTCTATATTTTTCTACATCTAAGTGTATGCATTTTTAACCAGTTTTGTTTCTAACTATTGTACTTAATAATAATAATGATAATAATAATAATAATAATAATAATAATAATAATAATAATAATAATAAATACTTTAATGTCTCTGTGTGCTAGTCCTTCGTTACCACTGGTATGAAGTGCATGGAGTCCTTGACAGGCAGAGAGGAATAGGTTCAGTATCCTTTCCTCTGAGATCTTACGACCACGGGACATGCTAGCCTCAATCTCATCTTCTAACGTCCCATACTAAAAGATAAAATAATTCAATGTTTTTAAAATTTTAATTAAATATGAAACAATCTACCTGTATAGTTTATAATTCAATTATGGTAAAGGTAATGCTTTTAATTGAGACAAGTATTTGCCAGTTATTGTATTAAACTGCAGGGTGTTCTTTTTATAATTATGATAGCATTAATCTTTTGCAAAGGCGAACCTGATAAAATGGAAAGAGGAGGAGTCCCCGTGCCTCTCCATTCCCTTGCTCTGTTATCTGTGAGTCGACCAGTTGGAGTACATTAGGGTGAGTGACCGTTTGATGCATGTATATCTCTCTCTCCACGGACTCTCTCTGTTCTTCCACTTGTATCAGCAACTGTTTCTAAAGACAGAAAAATTATATTATTTTATAGTGAACTAGAAAAAACTAGAGTATTTTTTTCTTATTAAACATCACTCGATCTACTAGACTGTAATTAATAATAAATTATGGTTTTACAATCAACTGCAGACCAGCAATTTTTCTATCTAAAACAAGCAACAGTCGGTGCTTACCAACGCAAACTGCTCTCCGTTTCTTCCTCGGACTAAATCAACGTAAGAGAATCCTAGAAAAGAGACTAAAAGTTGCTCCAATATTTTATACAATACTACCTCCTTCTCCTATCCGTCTCACTACTCTGTAGCTCTCTCCATTTATGCTCAAAGTTCTTCCAAAGAGAAGCGACCACAGAGCACCCATGTTTAACCAGCCCCACCCACAACTAGACCACGCCTATTAATATCTACACATTAATTAATTTTGTTGCGTGGGTGGAGCTCAACTGGTTGCACGCATTTTCTTTTTGCAAAAAATGGCTGTGAGTTCACTTATTTTAATTAATTTTTTACACTGCATTTTAGTTCAATTTCACTGAAGGTAAACTCGTGATAAGGAACGGGACGGTCGTCAATGCCGACCAGAAATTTAAAGCTGACGTTTATGTGGTTGACGGGAAAATCCAGTGAGAAAAAATAATTAAATTATTAATTAAAATATTAATTATTTTATCAGAGAAGTGGGTCCCAATCTTCGTGTAGTTGAAGGAGTTAGGGAAATTGATGCAACTGACAAATTTGTCATTCCTGGCGGAATAGATACACACACTCACATGCAGTTGCCTTTTATGGGCACGGTCGCCGTAGATGATTTCTATCATGGAACAAGAGCCGGACTGGCTGGAGGGACAACTATGATTAGTAAGAAATGAGCCGGACCAATAATAATTATTGTTATTATTAATTTGAATTTATAACTAATGAGAAAGTTTTTTTAATATTATTGAAATCAGCTTTATCCTCCAATCCTACATTTTTGATTAGTGATAACTAAGCGTGCATTCTCAATCCTTCATTTTGAGTCATTGTTGGTATTGATCCATTCATCTTCCTCATAATGGGAGGTATTATTGTGGTAGCCATTGAAAGGTATTATGGTAGCCCCTTTGTTATCTTCATGCTGTGTAACCTCATTGTCATAACGTTGGTAGAAATGAATCTTGTCACGATAGTATCAAACCACAAAATTATGTTTTATGCATAAGTCTCTCTTACATTATTGCATGTGTATTTTAAATCAGTTTTGTTATGTCATTTTTATGTAATAATATAATTTATGTTAATGCTGTGTTGATAGTTTAAACTGATTCTAACAAAATTTATAACTTTTTTAAAAGTAGCAAGCATGTACTATAGCTCATGGTTTTTTCCAAAAAAATAGTTCCGAAATCACCCCCAACTTTTATTACATTTTCTAATGCATATTGATGTACTTATGCTGTGTAGAAAGTTTGAGCTAATTCCGACAAATATTTTTTGAGTTATGAGCATTTTTAAAAACGGGCCAATTTTTGAAAAATGCCCAAGGCTATAGCCCATGGTTTTTTCCAAAAAATGGCTCCAAAATCACCCCCAATTTTTATTACATTTTCAGATACGTATTGATGTATTTATGCTGTGTAGAAAGTTTGAGCTAATTCCAACAAATATTTTTCGAGTTATGAGCATTTTTAAAAATGAGCCAATTTTTTAAAATGCCCAAGGCTATAGTTTTTTTTCCAAAAAATGGCTCCAGAATCATCCCCAATTTTCATTAAATTTTTTGATACACATTAATTCCCTTATGCTACATAGAAAGTTTGAGTTGATTCCAACTCAGTTATTGACAATTTTTTTTCCTCCTTCTCCTTTTTTTCTCAGTTGATTTTGTGTTGGGTGGTAGAGGTACTTCATTGCTGGCAAGTTACGATCAGTGGAGGAAGTGGGCGGATGAGAAGGTTTGCTCTGACTACTCGTTTCATGTCGGTGTGACCTGGTGGAGCCCTCAAGTCCGAGAAGAAATGAAAGTCCTAGTTGAAGAGAAAGGTCAGTATCTAATACTAGCTATAGTGCAAGTAATTTATAAAAGCAAATCAATACTGTACTTGTTCTTTTGAACAAAAATAATAGAATTAATTTCTGTTGAAATAGTATTATACCCGTAATAATTGCATCAAATTCTAATAATTTTTTTTTCAAAGGTATAAACTCTTTCAAGATGTTTATGGCATACAAAGACGTCTTCATGCTTCGCGATGATGAGGTGAGTGGTGTGGCTTTTTAGAGACGTGTCTGTGACGATGCGTCTATATCTGATTCTCAGATGCTTCAAGCCTTTGCAAGGTGTAAGGAAATTGGTGCTCTTGCTCAAGTTCATGCTGAAAATGGCGACCTCATCGCTGTTGTGAGTTTTAGTCAAATTATTATATTATAGTAATTATAACTAAAAAAAATGAATAGCAATTTTTAGTCGGAAATTGGAATTAAGTTCCTCAGTTTTTTTAAACAAAATTTTTAACCCACAGAAATTTAGATTATGGTATTATAAACGCTTAATTAAAAGTAGCTCTCTTAAATTAATATTGAAAACAGGTGGCTTTTATCATTGTGCTCTATTATCTAAGGATAAACTTGAGTAGAATCATGTTTACCTTCTTTCCTGCATATTACGAATACCTACCGGTTGTAATGTCATACTAATACACCACCATATGCTACCTTATGTCATGTTTGTACTTACTGAATGAGTAGTCTCTGACTATTGCATGTTTCTATACATTATGTACATGTACTCCTTCACTCCTTAATGTACACGTACACGCCATCTTGTACAAGTACAAGTATGTCCAAATTGAAGCTCAGGTATACCATGTAGCATCATATTGAGAATAAGGACAGAATAGTTTGTTTGTTAAGTCATAAAGGTAATTCTATGTATATATATATACTTCTATTATTGCATAAACATGCCACACACACATTCCTTGTGTGTCTAACAGTTCATTCTTACATGTCATCCTGGTAAACCTCTTCCCATGAATACCATTTCAATTTTATTGTTTCTTTGTGATAGTAACAAGAGATATATTCATTGGACCTTGTTGGTGTTGGTAGTAGTGGTATTGGTAGTGGTAGGATTATTAGTAAATGTATTATCATGATTTGTTATTTTACTAACAATAATAGTAATGCTTGATACAGAACTAATTGCAGAATTACCTTACAATCTATAGTAATTATAATAATAATATAATAATAATAGTACTACTAATTGGAGCTGTATTCAAAGTTCAAACCAATATTTTATTTATATATATTTATTTATCTATTTATTTATTATTTTATTAATTTATTTATTTGTTTATTTGTTAATTTATTTATTTATATATTAGAAATCAAAGGAGATGGTTGAGAGGGGCATTACTGGTCCCGAAGGTCACGAGATGTGTCGTCCAGAAGAGGTTGAGACCGAAGCAGTCAAACGTGCCATCATGCTTGCCAATCAAACACGCTGTCCTCTGTATGTGGTTCATGTTATGAGCAAATCAGCTGCTGATGAGATTTCAGCTGCCAAGAGAAAAGGTAAAATACACACTCTCCTCTCCCTTTAGTTTCTCTCCCATATTCTCTCCTCTTTCTTTCTCCCCCTCTTTCTCTATCTTGGCCTTCATCCTTCTCTCTCATTGTCAGGTATTGTTGTGTTTGGTGAGCCCATTGCTGCCTGTCTTGGAACCGACGGGACTAACTACTGGCACAAGTGTTGGCGTCATGCAGCTGGTACATGAAAATTATAATCGCTTATTATTTTTATTTTTAAAAATTTCTTTATCTGAAGGTCATGTGATGGGGCCCCCTCTTCGTCCTGATACGACCACACCCGGTTACCTCATGGATCTCCTTGCAAAGTAAATACTTTATATATTTGTGTATCAGCTCAAACTTTCTAAAAAGCAGTCATAGCAATGACATGCGAATAAAATTGTGACATTTATGGGAGCAGTTTTTGGTCAGAAGACCATAGCTGAAAAATTAACACGTTATCAGTAAACTTGATAATTTGTGATAAATTGATTGGATATTGTATTTATTGCTCGTTGTATCAAGAGTAGATGATAGTTAGAGAGAGTGTCGNACTGCNCTATGCTAGCTGGAATATGACCGCGTAGAACTAAGTCACGTGAGACCTGAAGCGTGGGTGTACCTACTAAAAACACGTGTAGAAGTTTGCATAAGGAACAGTGGAGAACACTTGAAGAAGCTTTAGACATCATGCTAGTACACTTTATAATCCTGCTGAAGTCTGTTATGCAGTGCAGCTACAGCAGAGACTCCAAAACGGCCAGTAAACCTTGTTGAGCAAACTAGGCAGCCATTTTATTCTTCTCAGCCACACCCAGTATGCGGGAATGCCCAAGATGCGCAAGAAAGTTTTACGCGGTCATATTCCAGCTAGCATAGTGCAGTTCGACACTCTCTCTAACTATCATCTACTCTTGGTTGTATGTATTGCTATTATGTAAATGTAGTGGTGATCTGGATTGTACTGGAACTGATAACTGCACATTCAGTGGTAACCAAAAGGCGCTTGGGAAGGACGACTTCCGTAGCATTCCAAACGGAGTCAACGGAGTAGAGGACAGGATGTCCGTAGTCTGGGAGAAGGGAGTGGTGAGTTGTGAGTCGACTCAGTTTGTGTGCTCATGATTTTTTAATAGTATACTGGTAAAATGGACGTTTGTCGATTTGTTGATGTTACGTCAACAACAGCTGCAAAGATATTCGGCCTCTACCCAAGAAAAGTAAATATTAGATAATTTAATAATAATAATAATAATAATAATGATGATGATGATGATGATGATGATAATTGTTTGTTCTAGGGTTGTATTGCTGTAGGATCTGATGCAGACATTGTTGTATGGGATCCAGACCAGACTAGAGTCATATCTGCAAAGACACATCATCAGGTAAGAATCACATTACACATACACTTATACACATAATACCCACATTTGTAAGCGTGTGTGTGTGTTAAATGTGTTTGTGTGTCATTGATGTACTATTTGTAACACAAACAAGCTCAAGTTATTTTGTGTCTTTGAAATGTGATGAAGAATCATTGTCTGTGTGGTGAGTGTGTGAGTGTGTGTGTCCTGTTATAGTTACAGTTGGTATAGCCTCTTCATCTGTATTGATTGTAATCACCAAACAGTTCTATTACACTTTCCTTGCAAACACTGTGTGGAGTACTGATAAGTAATATCAAATGATATTTGATGATAATTATTGTATTGAAAATTTGTATCATATACACATTTATTAACTGGCTAACAAACATTAATTATTAAATCCACACGAGTGGCTTATGAGGGCTATTTTTCATTTATGCTAATGATATATACAATGTCTTGCTTGTTGGAAGGTGTCCTATGTATCTATGTATCTTATTCTCTCACTGTTTCCCCAGTACATTACATTGTCTTCTCTCTCTTTCTTTCTCCCTATTTGTATTATTGACACTGTCTAATTGTTCCTATTACCATTAACAAGTAGTAATCAAGTAATAATAGTACACATCTAATGCAAACAAATGCGTTACACTGTCATTCATAATTGAATTGAAATTTGTTTTTGTATCATGTCCTTCCTTCCTTTCTCACAGGCTGTTGACTTTAACATATTCGAGGGGCTAGAGTGTCATGGTGTCCCTGTTTATGTCATCTCTCGTGGTAAGGTTGTCGTTGATCACGGGAAGATAGACGTGGTCAAGGGGAGTGGCAAGTTTATCCCTCGTCAGCCTTGGACCGACTTTGTGTACTCTAGAGTCCATCAGAGGGACAAGGTGAGAATTAATGGATTTGGTGGTAACGAGATCATTCCTTAATTTATAATCATCACTATTAGGATGTGATACACATGCTAATTGTAGATATTTAAAGTGATATATTGCATGAATTTTTCCACAGACGTTTTAGGGACTAAAAATTGACCTGTAGCTGTTGTTATTTCAGCTGCTGTGATCTGAATGCAAGTGCATTGAAGCTATAGTGAGAAGCAAAAAACCCATTAGTTCCATTGTCACGAAATCCGTGACAAGCAAAAAAAACAATAAGTTCCATTGTCACGAAATTTGTGACAAGCAAAAACCCATTGGTTCGATTGTCACAAAATCCGTGACAAGCAAAAACCCATTAGTTCCATTGTCACGAAATCCATGACAAGCAAATTGTCACTCTACATCACATTTCATTGTAGTACTGTATTATAATGATATGACGAGTTCTTGCTAGTATAAGTATTTCTTTTCTTTATTTTTAGGTTGATCAGCCACAAAAGGTTGAGCGTGAGCCTTACACTGGCCCCGTCATAGACCTGAGCAAGAAATAAACTGAGGCCCTCTTGCCTTTGTGGTGAATGAAATAATTTTTCTTTACTTTGAGAATAATTAAAATAATAATAATAGTGTGTGGAAAGTTAACAGTGTAATAGTAAAAATAATTGTAATGATTATTGTTGATCATAATAAAAAATTGTCTTTTTTAAAATTTAAAGTTCTTGAGTGACTCAGCATAGCACTGTATAGTACAGTATAAAGTTTTTGTGGAATATTCTTCACGAATGACACTGGGACGACTGCAGGGGACGCCACACTGTCCGCAGACTGGGCCAGGATCTCTGGCTGTAGAGGACTTGATGCTGGCCTCCGGGCCAATGGCGGGAGTTGCCGGGAAAGGAGAGCAAGCACACATCTTAAGAAACCACCTTCTCTTTTAGCCTGTGTCGTAGAATAGAGTAACGTTTATTGGAGCTGCAGTGAAGACAGTAGACATTGAAGGAGTTCTGGTTTTGCTGCACAATAGACTATAGAATCAGTGAAATTCTGCTTGGTTTTAATGCAACTCATATTGCACCACCAAGTTGCAAGCATCGCTCGACCACACCCTTTAAAAATCACTAGACTAATATTGAATCACCGGGCTTATAGCTTTATAAAATTATTCTTAATTCATAATAATAAATCTCTAAAATAATAATTCTGAGCACATGGAAAAAATGGTAAAGACTAAGTCGCTAAGAAAGGAGAGATTTAAATATCTCTACATCAAGCGTCTATTAGACGCAATAGTAAGAAAAAAAGGACAATAATAATAATAATAATTTTAAAATGTCTCAGTTGATTAACCGGCCCAAGTAAAGCTGTCATAAGATGTTCACACAATCATTACAAGTCACCCAATTCGGCTAGGGTACTTTCCAACTCTGCCTTTGTTTTTTCAAAGTTTGATTCAGCTGTGTCGAGGTCAGCTACAAAAAATACAGAAGGAAGAATGAGTAGTGACCTCACAGTTACAATAAAAATTTGAAATGTAATAGTGCAGCTGCTGGAATTATTCCCCATAGAATGCTAATCGTCTGCATATGCTTAATAAATAAGAATTACTTTCTAATTGATCAATTTGATGCTCAAGTCTCTTGTTTTTCTGCACAAGCTCAGAATTTTGATTCTCAGCTTCTTCCAGTTTCTTCTTTAGGGTTTGATTCTCTGATGTTAGTTTCTCTTCAATTGACTCAGTCTATCAAGAGAGGATTGAAATATAATAAACACAAATGATTTCTGTTTACTTCTCTCTCGTTCCTTCTCTGTTGCTGTAGGGAGTCATGGGCATCCTTTAGTTGGGCTTGAAGATCCTCAATTTTCCTGTGAAGCAAAGAACAAAAATGCCCGTAAAATTATGCTATGCTGAATGCTCAGGTAAAGTGTAAATCCCATTGTGTTGTCATGCATAAATCTCATTAAAAAGTAATCATAAATATGCTTTCAAATACATGTATAAATTCATTAAGGCCACACCTTGCTTGGTCTTCATTCTTGGTCTCTGCAGCATCAATGTCGTGAGTAAGAAATTTATTCTTTCGTTTGCACTACAATAATAATAATAATAACAATAATAATAATAATAATAATAATAATAATATCAGGAAAGAGAAAAGATAAACAATGACATTATAGTTGTTATGGTTATGGTTTCATATAAACTAGACGCATCAATAATAGGAGTGTAAGTTAAGACCTCTCTCCCACCTTCTCTAACTTACTTCCTCCAGCTCTCTCTCTAACTCGGAGCATTTTTCGTCTTTCACACGTAGCTTTGTCTCCATTGTCTCAAGCTACAAAAAAACAAAACATTTAATAGGTAAGACTTATCATAATAGCTAGACTCATAATAGTAGTAATTATGCATACAACTTTACACGCAAATGAAATTCATACTACATTATAGCGCCAGGGTTGGTAAATACACTTGCATGTCCATTATTAAACTACATACAGTTTGTGTGAATTACTGAATCTATACTCACTTTGTCTCCATCTGAAGTTTGTGCTGATTGGTACTTTCGTAGCTCCCTTTAAATAAATAAATTAATAATAATAATAATACAAAAAAAGAGTAGACAATAATTAAGATTTTAAGTAATGCATACTAAATGTACATGTACTCTTCAGAATCCTTTCCTGCCCCTCACCTTTCAGTCTCTTCCAGTAATTTTTCTTTTTCATCGAACTTTGCAGTAAGGTCACTAAGTCTATCCTCTGCACTTTCCAGATCTTCCTCAAGCATTCTTAACTTGCCGCTCAGTTGTTTTCCGTCTGCCTCGGCCTTTTCAAAAAAAGACGGTTTTTACATTAAACGAAGGGATTGGCGGCTTACCTGTTCGGCCCTGTCTTCTGCTTCTTTCCTTTCTTTCTCTGCTTTCTCCGTCTTTTCTTTCTCTGCGTCCAGTTCAACTCTAAGTTGAGCTATCTTCTTCTTTATGCCCTCCATTACGGTTAGACTTTGCTTGCTTTCTGTTCTGTTTCTTCAATCTTCAACTTCAAGGATACACCCACGACATAACAGATACTACTGCGCATGCGCAGTGATTATTTACTTCAGAGCTAGCCACTCCCTCCATCCACACGTGCTACCACGTGTCTGGTCAATATGTCTGTCCCCAAGTTTGGCTGTAGATTCTTTATAAGAAATCTCTCGGATCAAACGAGATTCAATCCTCTGGGCGTGCAGATGCTCTCAAAGTCTCTCTACCAGCAGGTTTTCCCTGGGGCTGAGTCTCAAACAGAGCCTTCACAAGAAGCCATCAATAAGAGCGTATCCCATCTATCGGAACACGGACTATGGACCAACGGGAGTGGAACCACAGTGACTCAAGAAAACATCGACATCAACCTCCCTCCACTTTTTGGGGAAAACATATTGAGCCATTTTACCAAACTAGCTGAAGATCAGGTCTCCCCATATCGTCCATTGATAGCATCTCTTGTTTGTGAGGGGTCTCTCTCTTCACCGCCCACGCAATGGAATTACAAGCCTGGATGGACTTGCTATTCTAATGATGGCTCTATTACACTCGTACCTTTTCCAGACGAGAAGGCACTCATATTTGATGTAGAGGTGTGTGTGCCTGAAGGCCACGCCCCTAAACTAGCCATCGCTATGTCTCCTAATAATGTATACTCTTGGGTTAGCCCTAGGCTGTTTAGTGAACGGGATTTTGCCGAGAAGTCAAAGGTTAACTTTGATGAGTTGATACCGTTGGAAGGAGGAGAGAGTTGGAGTGAGAGGATCGTTGTTGGTCACAATGTGTCTTACGATAGAGCAAGGATCAAGGAGCAGTATCTTTTCAATGTGAGAAACCTGCATGTCCCTTTCTTTAGCTCTGCTTGTATATCCCTCCTCTATATATATTCAATAATGCTAATTAATTTTGCTTAAATTGATCACTTATAAAATTTGTTTGTGATGTAATAAAACACTTATCAAATGAAATTGTGGACATTGCACAGTGCTTTGATCATAACCTGTTTATAATCCAAACCCTATCACACACAGTCTGAATGTTGGTCATACTTTTACCTTTTTTGGTAAAGTCAATTCCAGCTTTGTATTATGATAGGTCATGTGTCATATAAGCTACTAGTGTGTCTCTTGCTAATTATAAAGCAATTCCTATAGCAGCATGCAACACCTACTTACATAATTCAAAACATTGGCCAACATTATTTTTACCATAATTTTTTTGATTCTTAATTATAGGGTCCAAAAACAAAATTTCTGGATACACTAAGTTTGCATACGTGCGTATCAGGACAAACTTCGACTCAGAAGGTGTTATGGCGTTCGGCTTTGAAGCGAAAACGGCAAGAAATGGAAAGCAAAGCATTTGTACAAAGCCATAATGAGGATGAGTTTTGTAAGGAAGTTATTGATGCATGTACAATGTAACTTTGACTCTATTGCATGACAAATTGACAATATTCCCTAGTGTCGGAATAGTAGTTTCTGTGTTGTTGCATCGCAATTACTTGTTTATTTGTAGTTGATGCTGTAGCAAAACTATCTCGTTTATCTAAAGAGAAATGGATGGAGGTTAGTTCTCCTAATAGTTTGGCTGACATGTACCAGCTTTACTGTGGAGGAGAGAAAATTGATAAAAGCTTGTCTGAGATTTTTATTAAAGGAAACTCGAGTGACATCAGGGATAACTTTCAGGTACATAAGTAGTTGAGTACATGTTTATGATGGATATCTCTTTTCCTTCCCCTCTTTCTCCCCCTCTCTCTTTTCCTCCTATTTTTAGGATCTAATGGGCTACTGCTATCAAGATGTCAAGTGTACTTACGAGATTCTTAAAGTCCTTTATCCTCTTTTCTTGCATCATTGCCCTCATCCAGTGACATTAGCTGGAATGCTTGAAATGAGCACAATGTACCTACCAGTCAATGAGTCATGGAATACTTTCATGCAGTCGGCCAGGTATGTGAGCCTCTCGAATGTATAGGAATCAGTAGAATCAGCGTTCTACATAGCATAAGGGCATTGATCTGTATCAGAAAATGTGACTTGTTTTTAATAGCCATTTTTAGCGAAGACCATTTGTGATCAGAA
>NW_003546653.1:0-2983 GCF_000090795.2 Amphimedon queenslandica | reverse complement strand
TATCATTTTAATGCATGGGTATATTGTATTAAATTATTTATATACTTCTCTGCCTCTCTCTACCTTTAAAGCAATCAGTTTGTGGTTTGGACTAATGAAGAGAGTGCATCTGATCATAAGAGGAAGGCACAAGGTGTGATCATTCCTAAGGTGCAGGTTTCTGGTACAGTGACTCGAAGAGCTGTTGAACCAACATGGCTGACGGCTAGCAATGCCAAAGTAAGAATATTATTGTCTATACTGTATAGCCGGAGAATTTTGAGGGAGCAAAAATTTATATAATTCATAAAGTACAAGTTAGCTGAGTGCTTGGATTTGTGACAGTTAAATCCACTAAAATGAATTCAAGGTTTTCTCTTCTTTTTGTTCTCTAGATCAATAAGATAGGCTCTGAGCAAAAGGCTTTTGTCCAGGCCCCACCAGGTTACTGTATCGTTGGTGCTGATGTTGATAGTCAAGAGGTTTGGATTGCTTCATTGCTAGGGGACAATCACTTCACTGGACTACAAGGTAAGGGGAAGAGACAGTAGTATACATTGTAGCCATTATAACATGGGATTTCCTGCAAAACATGCTACATGAACTAAGAAGCATGTTTCATGAGCTGATAAGCCTTGCAGTAACTTATTTGTAAAAATTATAAAAATTAATAAGAATTTAGTTTTCATTTTAATTCCACTCAAAGTTTTCATATAATACAAGTCCGTGTACAAGTACATGCACTAGAGATAACTGGATGCATTTCTATATAATTTTTCAGGTGGCACTGCATTTGGCTGGATGTCACTCCAAGGCAATAAAAGCGAAGGGACTGATATTCACAGTAAGACTGCCCAGACCATTGGAATCACACGTGACCATGCTAAAGTAATATACAATGTATATGAGGATGACCCTGTTCGTTAGGTGTTTAATTACAGTCGTATATACGGCTCAGGGAAGCAGTTTGCCAGCACGCTGTTAAAACAGTTTAATCCACTGCTAAGTGATGAGGAGATTGATGCTAAATCCAATTCATTATACGAATCAACAAAAGGGATTAGGAGGTGACCTCTCACTCTTTCATTGCCTCCATTTCTCTCTCCTCTTCATAGGATGCTGCTCTCAAAGAAAGCACAGGCCATAGCAAGCTCAGCTGGTATAACAATCCACAGTGATGGGTCAATCAACATATCAGACTGGGTAAAGGAATATAAAAGGTGCATTTTAATAGTTACGATATATCTTCTGTTGCTTATCATATTATAAACTCACTCATTCAATGAAGCACCATGGTGCGTGGACTCGCCTGCTGAGATTCACCTGAGGGATAATGTGTTACTTGTATTGCCCCATCATGATATTATATATATAAGCAACTTGATATTTGAAAAAAGGATAATAGATTTTGACAAAGTGCACCAATGCAATTAGCCAATTACTGCACTGATCCATAAAATAAATTATAGGTGTGGTCAGCACCTAGCACTGCAGTCATAGATAATAGAGTAAACCTTGCTGCAGGTAGTCCAACACTTTCTATATGGAACGGTAGGTATATCATAAGTAAGCGTCCTCTTGGATCTCCATAAATATCCTTCGAAGTCCTTGCAGTACAGCCTCACTAATGGAGGAGATGGGAAATCAACCAGGTTTTGGGCCGGTAACCAATAGCAACATCAACCAGCCTACGCCCCCGTTTCCAATCCCTTTCATTACTCTATTATCTATGCTGCAGTGCAGATAAACATGGCACGTGGGTAGGAGAAAGAAGAAAAGCCGAAATTTATTTTAGCATCTGAAGCTCTATTCAAAGAAAGAGTAAGCACAAAAAATTTGCCTAGATATTTAAAAGAGACTGAGATAGTTTGGTTGCTCTTGCTTTCCCCAGTGCTGCCTGAAAATTTTTCGAAGAGGCTAAATCACAAACTTTGAGCAACTGTAACTCGCAAACAAAAAAGAGATTAGAAAATCCCCACATATTTTTTAATCTAGGTACTTTTCTCTACCTATCAATACTAATCTTGACCAAATAGAGTGAAACACGAAGATTTGGCTAGGAAAAGTGGTCTATTCTTGAAAATATTCAGCTTTTGCTACCACGGATTGCTATGAAAATACAACGGAGCTAAATAAATTATCTTTTTCTCAAAGCTTAAAAAGAATTATAACTCAGGAGAGCTCAGTAAAAAAGATATTGACTAGGAATTAACAGGAATTTTCGTGACAGAATGACAGACAGACAGACAGACAGACAGAATGACAACCCAACTGCTTAGTACCCGCCTACGCAAGCGTGGCGAGTCCAAAAATCATATTATTATTATTATTATTATTATTATGCTGAATTAATTTTTCTCTTAGCTTTCCACCAAAGTCTAGAGTAGGTACCTATTGGTATGGTGGTACAGAGTCTCATATGTTCAATAAGCTGGAGTCAATAGCTAAATCCCCTCAGCCCCGCACTCCAGTACTTAACTGTCTCATCAGTACTGCACTACAGAAGGAAAACGTTAAAGAAAAGGTAGGAGCTGATTATTGCAGTGCATTTATTTTTATATTATTTTGTGTCATGTATGTGCCTTTAACATGCTTGGTTCAAAACGAAATGACAGATTTGTATTGGCATTTTTTTGAATTCCTAGCCAATAAATCATTTTGTGCAGTAGCTGAAAACTTTCGATGAACTTAAATACCAGTATATATTATTATTTTTTCATTTATGCTAGTTCATGACCAGTAGAATCAATTGGGTAGTCCAGTCTTCTGCAGTGGACTACCTTCACCTCCTCTTGGTGGCTGTCAAGTGGCTAATGGCTCACTATAACATCACTGGTGGGAGACTCTGCATCAGTATCCACGATGAAGTGAGATACATAGTGAGAGAAGAGGACAAGTACAAGATGTCCCTGGCATTGCAAGTTGCTAATATATGGACAAGAGCAATGTTTGCCCCATCATTGGGAATGAACGATCTACCATTGGTACAGTACATTAAATTTTA
>NW_003546652.1:82317-91880 GCF_000090795.2 Amphimedon queenslandica | reverse complement strand
TGAGGCGTGGTTATGAAAATGGCTGCTGTTTTTGAGCTCTGAGACAACTTACCTTCTTCTTTGACACTTTGCCGGTTTTATTCTTTTAATACTAGCCACTAAACCAGGTTTCTCCTCTACATTACTATAGTGTTTTCTGTTTTGCCAATTCTAGTAGCCAGATTGTCACTTACACAAGCCATGTGTTCCTTGCAACTGCCGCCGAGTTCACTCCACAGAGACTTTCCTTGTCTTGTGTTTTCCTGCTGGCTAAACTTCTCTTTAGCCAGCCACAATATCTGGTTAGCCTCACTTACTCTCAGTTATTTTCTTTGTTGTTCTATTTCTAAGGGTCAGGGCCAGGGAGAACTATAGTGTTGCTGAGTTGTCACCTGTTCAACCTCAGTTATGGCTACCCCTCCTCCAAATTCTTCATTTAATCTAAGCTCAATGAGGGTTGCTGACCTCAAACTGGTGGCCAAGTGTGCCTCAATTGATACGAAGGGTAATAAAACTGATCTCATTCTCAGATTGGAGAAGTGCCCCCACGATGTACTTAAACATGCAATCACAAAGGTAACTAGGGATGGGTCCACCTCCTCATCCTCAACAGCCAATGATCAGTCCTCTCGGGCTGGAGTCAAGCACAAGCACAAAAGTGTCAATCAAAAGACCCCACCCTCCCAGCTTACATGTACAATTTGTCAAGATAAGATTATAGATAAAGCTGATGGGAGTGGTGATGATTCAATATTTTGTGAGGGTATTTGTGACACATGGATTCACCGCTGATATGCAGGATTATCTGTTACTGCCTTTCATAGGGGTAGGAACAGGGGGGGCAGGAGGGGCTTAAGCCCCCCCAACTTTCATTGAAGGGGGGCTTAGCCCCTCCAACTTTAAGTGATGTACATGTATTACTATTATCAACACTATAGACTTTAGTTTAGGTAATCCTTATATGTGTGCATATTGTGTGATGATTTAAGAATACACTTTTATTAGTTTTTTCAGAAATACACAAGCTTCTACTTCTTTATTTAACAACTCTGTTAACATCAGCTTCAGCTGAGCATAGATTTTCGACGTTAAGGAGATTAAAAACTACTTGCGCTCCACAATGTCACAAGAGCATCTTAATCATGTAGTTATTTTGCATACACACAAAGAATTTACAGACGATTTACACATTGAGGACATTGCAAAGGAATTTTTTACATTTAATGAGCATAGACGCCAATATTTTGGACAGTATTAATTTCAGTACATGCTATGTATTAATGATCAATTGTAAAAATAATACCTTAGCCCCCCCAACTTTTAGTTTGTTCCTACCCCTATGCTGCCTTTATAGCTATCAATGAGGACCCAAGCAACGACAAAAGGCCATACAAGTGTCCACATTGTTGTCTAGTTTCTCTGTCTGAGAAAGTTTTAACTCTTTCCTCTACTGTTGCTAATCTCAGTGAAGAAGTTCAAAGTCTTCAGAGAATCATTTCAAATTCTCAACAGGCTGAGTTCATACCTCAATCTGGGAGTTCCCATCAAGTGCTTCAAGGCAGGGTTCTAAGCCATGATAGTGAAGAAAACTCCTCCCCTACTTATCAATCACCTCGTGTTTCCTCTCAGTCTCAGCACCGGAGTCAGACTAACAGAAGATATAATCTAGTCATTTCAGGTATCAAAGAGCACCCTGCTGGTACTGCAAGAGCTACATGCATTCCACAAGACACAAATGAAGTTTTTACCATTCTGTCTTCACTACTTATACATTTAATGAATCCTCTATTAGGGACTCCTATCGGCTAGGAAGGTTCTCTCCCGATAGATGTCATCCTGTTTTAGTTATAGTGGACAAAGTGAGCTGGTTCGGTATTGGTAACTGGGAAAAATATTACATACAAAATCAACTAAATTTCCAACTTTGGACAACATTGCATAAAAGATAAGGTTTTTACCTCAGGTAATGAATGTACTTGCATTTTTTAAACATCGATCCACAAAGAAGTGAAGCATTTAAGAAAATAAAATAATTTTCACCAATTGGAGCATATCGTTTGTTTCCTTTAGCTGCAGAGTTTATTGGAAAGCAAACCAAGCAATATCCCTGTCCCATGGAAGCAACATTAAGAAACCGTTATAGAAATTGTCACATCACTTAATCACAGTGCACAAAATGACAAATTTAAATGATCAATTAAGATTGCTTTCAATTTACCACAAGTGACAATGACATTAAATAATACTATTTTGTTGTTACTATTAATTGATTATAATGATTGATTATCAATTTAATTTCGTTCTTACTTAGTACTTCTATAAACTTTAATGAATTTAGCTTCTGAAGTCTAGGGTTGATGACAATGAAGAGTACAATCTGGCTTTACTTTACAATAACGATGCATACAATGTATATAAATGATGATAATTAAATCAAGTTTAATATAACACTTTAATATAATAGAAAGACATGGTCTCTCAGCCTTGGTCTCCAAATCTACCAGTAGATAATCCAGACAATTCAAGACCACCACCACCACCACCACCCTGAGGAGAAAGAAGACCACCACCTCCCCCAAGACTACCTCTTATACCACTGCCAAGACGTGGAGATGGGCATCCTGATGGGGAATGGGAATCAAGGGAAGGTAGTTTATTGAAATGAAGTCTGACAATGCAACTCGGTGGATGGGAGTCAGGTTCCAAGCATTGATGTGCTTGTCACTGACAGGCAAATGAATAAATGGCTACAAGTAACCAATCCAGCTATCAAGCATTATTATGACACATGGCATGTTGTAAAAGGTATTATGCTCAGTTAAAAATTATTACTTTATTATAATCGTTTCCTGTCTTGTACAAGTAAAGGCCTACAGAAGAAGTTAGAAGCATTAATTGGCTAAAACTAAGGACTGTGAACTGCTCTCAAAGTGGATTAGACACATAATTATATACTGGTGTGTGTCATCAACCCCTATTGGTGATAGCAAGCAAAATTGCTTTTGTTTGAAAACCAACTCCACAATATTCATCAAGGTCATAATGACAGGTATCCTGTGTGTGCACATCCAGCTTCAACTAACCCTAAACAATGGCTGACAAAGCATGAGTTTACCTGTAACCCGTGTGCAATTTATATGTGTATGATATGACTAGTGTACCTCCCACTATAGACACAAAGCTTAGCAAAAAACTATCTTCAATAATAAACAACAAGAAACTATTGAAAGATCAGGCTCGACTGTGCCCTTCTTATCAAACCTCAAGCTAGGAATCTTTTCACAGTGTTATTTATTATACACTTTGCTTCAAAGTCCACTGCCTTTTCTCAGTATGGCATGCAATGCAGGTATGCCTTGTACAGAATAGCCACATAGCATTAAACATCATTTGTTGCATCTTACTCAGATTACTGTTAGCTGCATTGCATTTCAATGAGAATGGTTAACGAATGCAAGCTGTCACACAAGACAGTGAGAAACGATATGAAATTATTTTTCCAAAGTTAAAGAAGGTACGAAAAGTCAACCCTGATCTAACATACAGTGAGTATCAGTTTATTTTTATTAATGTATTAGTGATATTCCCTTTTGATTTAGATTACGTAACAGAGCTAGTAGCAGATGTCTTCCATCAGGCTTGTCCGATTGTGATATGATTTTGTCAAGCACCATGAAGATGTATCTCAATCCAGCAATTTTTATATCTTGTCTGTGATACTTGGCACTCCATCCATTGACTAACCTTAGTCTCATAGTACACATCTTTTAAAGTCCCAACCAATAAATGATGGGACATCAAGAACAGAAAAGAAGTTGGTTAACCATAAGGTACCATTGCAAAGAGATAAGTGCTAAGGAAGAGCTAGATCTGCAGTTTCCATGCAGTATCTATGATTACAGCCTGCAATCTTGGTTTTTAGGATTGCCGGGGCCAATGGTAGTAATACTCAATGTATTATAACATTGAGTGAATGACCATTTGTATGATTTTCAGAAAGACACGTCTTTTTGTATTAAATTAAAATATTCCTTACAATCAATAACAGACAAAAATTGCAGAAATGGATTCCGCCTATGTACCGAGCATCATCTAAAGTGAGTCACATGAGTATCATTGATGCTTGTATGACCTTATGTCAATGCATCTCTCCATTTCTTCCTTTTTACACTTAATGTATACACAGCAAAAAGATGAAAGAATTGCACGATGATGAAACTCCCACCATACTTACTGATAATAATTGAAGTCACTACCTGAAGCATTATGCAATTTAGAGAGAAGTTGCCTTGGACTTTGAATTGATAACAATGAGGTAAATTTCCAGTTTCCAATGATGCATAGTAAGGTGGAGCTCATTTTATAGATAATGAATATCAATAATCATTAAAATCATTAATACTGCCCGCATGCTCTCCGCACATGAAAGGAGAAACAAGGCCCAGGTGCTTATTTTCCTAGTTAAGATTTTATTTCAAAATAGCTAGACTCAATTTTCACTTCTCAAAATAATTAGTATTCATTTGCAGGGAATGCATGTCTCAACTCATGTTGGTCAAGGGGGAGTACAAAGCTCAGCAGTAAAACGAAAGAGCTTCACATATTAGATGTCAGTATTACAAGTTGTGCATGAGCATGAAATTATATTATCTGCATATCCTTCTATTAGTCTTCTCTCATATCTCAATTTTAGCTGCAGCCAATTGAATTTGCTAAACAATTGACAAAAAACATCGTCAAATATGATCAGCTAAAAAAATTCACAAAGTGACATTAAAATTTAGTGCAAAAAACTTTGTTAAATATATTAAGTCTTTTATACTGAAAGAATTCAATCAGTTGAGTTAGTTGATGCTAGCTGGACAAAAAAGGACAAAGAAAATTCGTCCCCAGTCCATGAAAAATGAGCCAGTTTGAAACTAAAGTATATATTTGCTTTACATTGCACTAACATCTATACGTGTACTGCATCATTTTATTCTTCATCTGTAGCTCACAAATTGGCTTCGCTATTGTATAATGTTGACTAAAGACTTTTGGGAAAGGGTGGTGGTGGTTTCAAAAATGATTGATAATGAAGGTAAAGCGTATACATAATTAAAGTGTTTATATTCTATTTGTCATGTATTACTTGTAGGAATTAAGATTGATGCATAATTTTTTGGCTTTGTTTGCGTTCCACTGCATATTTGAATCCAATCAAATATTCAGACTTAATGAAACTTGGAAAGTAAGTTAATGATAGGAAATTCCTATTTTTCAAGCCTATAAAGTTACATTTCCAACATTAGGTGCTAGAGTTATTATTATTATTGTTACTACCTTTTTCCTTTCTTCATTATTCCATTACTTATGTTATTCTATAGATAAAATAAATTACCTATTATTTCCTACCAGTTTGAAAGTTACAATTTAACTTATCAAAAAAGAACAAAGATTCCATTAATGACATTTGGAAAGATTACGTCATATGTTAATTTTGACTATAAGAATAGAATTACAGATCATCAATCAAGACATGAAAACCATCAATTAGGAAGAAGTATCAATAAAGAGCTGCAGGGTTTTTATTTTATACATTATTTTAGGCTCTTGTAGGTTCAGTTCTCTTGAAGTGATTGCTCGAAATGAAAATGTTCTAGAGGAAATGATGAGCATCCATAAAACAAACATGCATATGGTCACAGTAATGAGCATAAAAAGTCACACAAAAAGAAGCTTGCTAGCATTAAGATACCTATCTGGTAAAGGGAAGCATTTAATTACTCTTGACTGAGATGGCCTCAACATCACAATCAAAAAAACACAGGTGATTACCATGATAAATTACTGGGAAACACTTTATGCTGGGTTCACCAGCAGCAGCTCATTCCATCCCAAATTATAAAAGGGGCAGGAAGGAGTGGTTCAAATATTTAGTTCAAAGTCATGCACCAAATGCTGATGTCAAAATGAGAAATGGAAGTCCCTTATCTGTTTCACAATGAGAGACAAGACAAACATAGTGACATTGAAAGTGCTCCACAGCACTACAAACCAGGAGTGGCTTGAAGATACAGTAACTTCATTGCACCCAAATGTTCTCCCAATAGTTTTACTGTCAGAAAGTTGGCAAATAGTAAGAATTGTAAAATATGTAAGAAATTAAAATAAAATTAGGAAATTAGGCTGCAGCTAAGTCATTCGCTCGCTTGAAATTCAGCAGCAACCTTCTTTGCTTTCTCTCCTTTTCTCCTCATCTTCCTATTCTTTGATCTCAAAAGAGCAGCATGGCCACTCCAACCTCAGTTCCTAGGTCGGCGTCTTCTGTAACGGCTACAAGTACCACTTCTGTCATTACTACCTCCGCTGCAACTGCTCATGCTGTGTCTAGTGTTCCAGCAACATCTGTGTCATACACGGCAATCGTCTTGGCTACCCAGGTGGGAGATAGACTCTGCTGTGGCAAGAGCACTGCCGGCTGTGTTTTGTGAGGAACCACAGTCCAACTTGCATACCATCAACCAACAGACGGACCTTATTATCGTTCAACACATTTGTTTTCTTAATGGGCTTGGCAAAGGTGCAGGTCACATATATAGTGATTCAAAGTTATGAAATGAAGGCTCCACCAGAATTTCTGGAGGAATTGGCTTTTTTTGTAGTTAGCCGAGAAGATGTGCCTCAAAAAGTGGACGTTGGTGTAAATGGGAGTTGTGAAGGCATTCCACTCTTCACATGTTAAAAAGGGGAACTTTGATCAATGTTTCATAGCAGTGGGTATGGGTCTGTGATGTTCAAATAAGAAGGATTTCCTGACATTCAGGTGGTCACGTACCCACTGCTTTTACATAGTGTATAAGCACTCATTACATTGCCATCCTACATACCTAAACTAAGTGATACCATCATCAACAAAAAATTCTGAAAAGGACAATGAAAAATTTATTGAAACAAGGTGAGAAACTTTACAGGTACAGAGTCAAATATCAGTTCGTAGCCAACTATCAATTCAGGAAATCCTGAAGTTTGCAAAGAAGTTAAAACCAACGTTACCAAAGTTCGTGTCTTGCCATTTTTTAATGGAAAGCAAAACCTACAATCGAATGTTACTCTCCTACTTCCTTCACTGTAAAGAAATTTTTAGAGGTCAAAAGGGTTAGAAAATTCCAAGAAAGAATCTTAGACTTTATTGTCAACTACTGAATGTGTTTGGTTTATAGAGCCATCAAATAGCATTTCATGTTGTGCAATCACCTTTAAGAGAAGAGTCATCTTTCATTCGGGCACTCCTGAATGCATCTTCTGTTATACCATATTTTCCCAAAAATGCCAGGAATGTGAAACAATCGAAAGTGACAGTAATCAACACCCTGCTTCAAGACATTCAGAAAAACTTGTATGTAAGAAAGCACATAAGTACTGAATATATTGGTGCCAAGAGCCTCAAGACTCATGGTGTTACAAAATGTTTCAACACAAAAGAAGAAGAGGATAGTGAGGATGTTACCTGTAGCATGTTAACAAGAAGAGATGGAAAGATTTCTTATACCATACGGAGGGATGTCCCGAAAGGGCAATCCTCTTATTTTTATTACATATTATTTTGTATTTGTTCTGCATACCATCGTGATATCCACCATAAAGATTATCAGCAGCCAAATATGACAGATATCTCAGTATAGCACATTTTTTCATTGAACTTCCTTATACTAATCTAATGACAACCTTTATGAGTAATACCAACTGCCAAATATACCTTAGGTATTACACGATCAATGACCAAATTATATACTGTAGTAAGGAACAAGTGATCCAGCACTGTCAGGTGAAATGGATCTTACAATATTTCTGAAAAAATACCAAAACAAATTTCCATTACAATTGGAGTTCTTGAGGATTATATAGGACAACCGAAATGCCATCCATCACTGAAGGAGATATACTTACCATACATAGCTTTCAAGTGTTAGAAAGTGTCTGTGGCAAACTGGGATTAGTATTATTATTGTGCTTTATGCTTAATTTTCACACTCAAGCATTCTAAATGTATGTCAAATACTTGGGGCTGTAATAGATAAAGAGGGAATTTGTCTAGTTACTATTCTCTGACCATAAAGCATCACGCTTGACTCCAAGCTGGCAAGATATTGAAGTGTTAAAGGCCATCAATGATGCACTAGCTCCACTTGCTGAGTTTACAAACGTAATGTGAGGAGAAAGCTATGTAACCAGCTCTGCTGTTATACCTATCATTAGCTTAGTGACTGATTCTGTCTTGAAAAAGAAGATCCACCACTGGTGAATGATCTTCAAACTGCAATCTTGGCTGATCTACTTGGAAGAAATACTGGCGATGATGTTGTTCACATTCTCAAAATTGCATCTTTCCTAGACTCCAGATTCATACATTTAAAAACAAGAAAAGACAATTAAGCACAAATATAAGACTAACAACCAGGAGACTACACATGGCTTTGCAGTTTTATGCCATGTATACAAAGGAAAGTACCACCTCATCATTGTAGCCAGGTGATACTAGTAGTAGATAGAGGTAAGTACCATATAAGTGATTTTTCGGAGGGAATACTTTTTCGTGAAATATAAAAAAATTTCAAATCGATGATTTCAAATTCGCAAATTCTACCATGTGTGCATGCGGTGCCAAATTAAATTGATTTTCACGGCTTTTATTTTCACAAATCAGGAAGGAATCTGTGAAATTTGAATCTCTCAAAAAAACAACTAATACAGTAATATATTTTACTTATTGATAAGGTACATTGTATAATAATGTTACAGTACATGCCATGGTAAGTAATGTACATATAATTGTTAATGTACTGTACTACATGTAGAAAGTGCATGTACATATACAATGAACAATGTACATGTACAATGTATAGCAATGTACATGTACAGTACTACAGTACAGAGACTCGTGTGCATGCTCAGCCCACTCATGTTTAGCTCGTCCATGCTCCTAGTAATAATAATGATGTAGAGGCTTCAATATCGATAATAGCAAGAAACACTTCCGTCTTCGTTGTCTTTATTCAAAAAATGGCATCAAGTTAGCCACCTACTCTTTGGTATAATTCGAGGATGAGGGCATTGTAATTGTGAGAGGGAGGATTATCAGCTGAAAACAGTTACCTGTACTGTTGATAACATGAAGTATCAATGTATCAATGTACCATACTTTATACAAATGAATCATCAGCAGTTGAACAGGAGAAGTACATGCAAGTACTGGTTTAGGAGACAACAGAAGTGAGTACTGGTGATAGTGACTGCTGTTGAACAGGATAAGCTACTGGTTCAAAAGATAGTGACTGTTGTTGAACTGTAGTTGAAACACACAAGACTCACTGATATTAAATTGATACAAAAGGAATCTCAATTAAAGGCCTTTCTACACTTGTCCACTTTGGATCCAGAATTGCAACCTACTAAGATAGAATCCTCTTTGGTTGTGTTCACATTAAGCCACTTTGAAGAATTAAAAGTGCATTGGCTTCTACAGGTTATGAATATTTAATTGAGATCAATCCACTTCAATCCACCTCTGGATGTGGATTAACTGGATCTAGCTTCAATCCCGA
>NW_003546652.1:79418-82307 GCF_000090795.2 Amphimedon queenslandica | reverse complement strand
AAATTGAGATCAATCCACTTCAATCCACTCTGGGATGTGGATTAACTGGATCTAGCTTCAATCCCGATTCAAGACAAGTGTGAACAAGCTAATCCTGCTTTAATCCTGGATTTTGTCTTAATTCTGTATCAAAAGTGGACAAGTGTAGAAAGGCCTTAAAAAGAGAAATTAAGTTTTGAATGATAATATTAGTGACTCTACAGAGGCTGAGAGCAAACCACAAGCTTTATCACCTCTAAAAGGTTAAAGTTCCTAAGAAAAAGTAACAAAGAATATTTATCCATTGTGTGATTAAAATTCGAGTGTCAGTGTCAAAAAGATGTAGAATTATACATACATGTAGATATGGCAAAGAAGGGCTTGAAAGCTTAAAAGTAAACTATAGGTATAACTATACAAGCGAAACTATAGATTATAAGTAGATTATAAGAATATATGACACAGACAAAGAGAGATGTCTCGAGAACATTTATAATAATAATCAAATGATATTGTAAAAATCATTAGTTAATACATGAGCATGTAGTACAGCAGCAACATGTAATGGCTCATTAGTATCCTAATTAAAGCTGCTTCATTTATGAAAATAGCCTCTCCTATGAGTTATAGGCCTACATGTGTAGTTACTCTTTATTCTAGTTTCCATCCAAGCTTCTCACTGTTTTTGAACAAATAGATAAAGCTGGCCACTTCTTCCACAGTTTATTCCTAATAATCTGCTGTTATCTCATCATTCTCCTCTATACACTTGTTTATAAACTGTAGTTGCTCTAAATCCAGTTAAGGTGCCTTAACTTCTTTATCTAGAAGGTCTCATGTAGCTCCATTTTTAATGAAATTAAGCAAAAAAAACTTAAAAAATAGAATATCCTTCAAGAAGTCAATTACATGTATAAACTGATGAAACACAGTAGGAAAGAGTTCTCAAATAAATTATTATTCTTCTAGTTTCTAAGAATATCAACTACGTTCTCTGCCATATGACTGTACACCATAAAGAACTTTACACACATATGCCGAACGTTATACACATACGCCATAAGGAAACACACGCATGATGATTAATGGAACGCGTGATCAATGCACATGAGCATGAGCATACAAAGAAGCATGCATCTATTTTATTTTCACGCTTACAATAAACGAGTTATGCAAATGCTTTATACTGTACGTTTAATTATCTAACCATAGCTGTACAAGTATAAAACACTACAACATATTGTAATAGTAATGATTACGCTGATCAAATGGTAGATGTAGCACATTAAAAAGTGTTTGTTAAAAAGGCTGAATTTAAAAGGCAAAATGGCCAATACTTTCCAAACTTTTGGATATAAAAATCACATTTGAATGCCCCTGATGATTCACCACCTAAAGTGAGCAAAGACTCTGTTTGCTCCAGCTAAATGATGTAAGGCTCACTCATGATACTCCTCCATAAAAATGTGCCATCTTATTTCTTGAAAAAAACCATTGTATGCAAAAAGGCAGTACTCTCTAGGCAGTAATGATAAAAGACTATGAAAAGAGCGACACTAAAAATGCCAACTATAAAAGCGAAAACTATAGATTATAAGAATACATCACACACACACACACACACACACACACACACACACACTATAAAGAAACGCACGCACAATGATTAATCGAACATGTGGTCAATGAACATGAGCATACAAAAAATCATGCATCTATTTTACTTCTTCACTTTTGACAAACAGAGTTACGCAAATGCTTATACTGGACGTTTAATTATCTAACCATAGCTGTACATGTATAAAACACTACAACAAATTGTAACAGTAATTGTGATCATGCTTGTCAAATGGTAGACGTAGCGCATTAGAAAGAAAAAGGCAATAAAAGGGCAAAGTGGCCAATACTTTCCAAGCTTTTGGATATAAAAATCACATTTGAAAGCCACTGATGATTCACCACCAAAAGTGAGCAAAGGCTCTGTTTGCTCCAGCCAGGCCTGGGGTAATAGTAATATGTAATAGTAATTGTAATAGTAACGATTACAGGGTACCAAGTAATAGTAATAGTAATAGTAATAGAATCTTTGGCAACAGGAAGTAATAGTAATAGTAATAGTAATAATGGTCAAAGTAATATGTAATCTCAATATTACACAGCTATTACTTGCAGTGTTACACTAATGAGTAACAATAGGAAAATAGCATGTTAGCCAGGAACTATTGCTTACTACTGAGGCTTATTATTGTAAATATAGCAAAGAATTCTTAATTAGAAACTATAAAATGACTTAGATTAACTTCAAAATTACATTATTTTTATTAATAACCTATAAAAGTTTATGGCGTATTGTAATAGTAATTGTAATAGTAATATGCTTTGTTGTAATAGTAATAGTAATACATTACTTTGAAAAAAGGCTGTAATAGTAATAGTAATATAATAGTTACAATTTTCAAGTAATAGTAATAGTAATAGATTACATTTATTTGTAATTGACCCCAGGCCTGGCTCCAGCTAACTGATGTAAGGCTCACTCATGATACTCCTCCATAAAAATGTGCCATCTTACTTCTTCATAAAACATTTAAACTATGTATGGAAAAAGGCAGCACTCCTTAGGCAGTACTTACAAAAAATATGAAAAGAGCGACAATAAAAATGCCAACAGTTAACCTCGTCATGTAACAATCAAAACACAAATGTAATCCCCTTGTAAAATTAAATCCCTTTAAATTAAAAATTAATATCTTTTCACAAAATTTTGTACCCACAAAATGACCAATTATAGTAAAATAGTTAAATTAATCATACCTTTCTAGTTTCTCTCCTTCGTCACTCATAACTGTCTTCAAACTGTTTGGATTAGAATCAGCAAAACCCTCATCTTTTCCTCCTAAAAGCCGTTCT
>NW_003546652.1:65421-77498 GCF_000090795.2 Amphimedon queenslandica | reverse complement strand
GCATAAAAACAATACCAAAACTATTCACTGTACTACAAAACAAATACATATCATGGTTCAACTACAAACTAATGATAAAACTAGTTGCAGTATTTCTACCCAAAAATCGTTCTTTAAAGAGAACTTGGTCGTCATATGAAGAGAAGTTAAAGGATTATTTTATAAATAGTGGTGGACTATTGAAAGATGCTGATGCTGTACAGTTTGGTGTAAAAGGTGTTCCTCCTGGTACACGAGTAATGATTGCTAAAGTTGACAGAGATGACTACACACTGGATGACATATTCTTCTTTCGTAGAGCAATACCAAAAGATTTAGACATTCCTGAATATGATCTTTACTTCAGTTTTGTCCACATTGGGTCTCTCTGTTTGGGTTACCTCATTCCTGAGTATCTTTATTCTTTATTATTTCCTCTAACTGCAAAGCTGCAGCAACAGTTAGCTAGTATTGGTATCACCGAACTAACATGTGGTGATGATAATTATTACCTAACAAAGGTTAGTTATTAATGCATTGACAATTAAATATTATTATTTATAATTATACAGTTTTATATAGAAGAGGTTCAGCACTCATTCACTGATATTGGTAAGTAGCTATATGAGTCAACCTCTTCATACTAGCTTGTGGGCAATGGTCAAACAGCTGCAAGTTGCTTGATACATTCATGTGTTACAACTAAATTATACAATTTTTCATTTATAGATATATGTGATCCATTATGGTATGAGAATACCAGTACACCATTACATGAAGCAGCTTGGAAAGGATTAGAAGATGAAGTACAATGGCTTCTTAACAAGTTTGGCTACAGCACATATCATCGTGGTCTTCATGGTTGGACTCCATTACACTCTGCATCATATGGTGGACACATTGAGATCCTTCAACTACTCATCCATCAATATGGTATTGATCCTAATGAAGGTGATGATAATAGTGTATCTAGTATACATATGGCATCTTATAAAGGCCACTTATCTATAGTACAATATCTTGTAGACACGTGTCACGTTCCTCCAGATGAACCAGACAATAGCAATAACACTGCATTACTGTACTCAGCAATCGGGGGCCATTCTGACCTAATGGAATTTTTTATTGAGAAAAATTGTAATAATTCTCAAATTAATAGTGAAGGTGCATCTTTATCATTGTTAGCTTGTAAAAGTGGAGAGTTAGCATTAGTACACAAACTTGAATCATTACACCTCTTCTCACCTGATTCCTCTGACTTTTGGGGGGCCGGAAAATTTCATTACTCATCTATGAGTAATAACATTGAGCTTTTTGGGCATCTTGTAAATCAATATCAATCACCCATTGATCTAAAGGATCAGTATGGTAGGACTCCACTTCATATTGCTTCTTGGTATGCTTCATCATCAGTTGTTGAGTATATTGTTAGTATTCAAGGTAATGAAGTATTATTAGTTAGTGATAATGATGGTAACTCAAGTTTACATTGGGCATGTGATGCAACTATACAATTTCCAGCTGGTATTGTGTATAGTAAGCTTATGGCACAAAGTGATGGATCAGTTATTAATAATGCTATAATAAAACTGAATATTGATTTTATGAAACGAGATGAAAGAGTCAAAATGTTTTCTTCACTTCTCAAGAAAGCTAGCAATTGCCCTAACTTTGACATCAATGCCACTACTACAAATTATTTTGAGTCATTACTTCATTTTGCATTAAAAAGTGGCAGTACATTACTAGTGAAAGCGTTAGAAGAATATAATATCTGTTGCACATTAACTAATGATGGTATGTCTCCAGTACATTATGCTGCCTGGTCAGGTTCTACTAATGTATTAAGTTATATCATATCTCAGTATAATCTCAATACTAATGATACTGATGCTGATGGTTGTACACCATTAGTCTATTCCTGCTGGTCAGGTAGTATTAATTCTGTTAAATATCTCATTAATAATCATAACAGTGATCCTAATATCACTGATAATGATGGTATGACATGTCTTCATCATTCTTGTTGTCATGGTCATATTGATATCACTCAATATCTCATTGAGGTACAGCAATGTGATGTTAATAAAACAGATAATAAAGGACGCACGTTAGTACATCATGCTGCATGGAGTGGTAACTTTGATTTAGTTCAGTATCTTATTACTGAACAAGGTTTGTCTCCTACTGCAGTTACTAAAAATGGCCTCACTGCTTTACATTATGCCTCACTGTCTCTTAATTTATCTCTTGTTAAAGAATTAATAACTACCTATCAGTTAGATCCTCATCAAGCTGACAGTAATGGTAAGCTACCAATTCATTATGCTGCTGAATCTGGTGATATTTTACTACTGGAATTGTATGTGAAGTATTACAACTGTACTTTGAACCTGACAGATAAGGATGGTAACAATGTTTGTCATTATTCACTTTCAGAAGGTCACACTCATTTTATTAAGCATCTGGTAGAGAATTATCAGTTAGATCTGTGTGCTGTGAATGATGAGGGAATGGCTCCTATTCACTTAGCATGCAGTGAAGGAAAATTAAACTTGATCCAGTACATTATAGAGCACATACCATCATCACTTGAACTACCTGACAGTCAACACGGTCGAACTCCATTCCTTACTGCAGTATACTTCAATCATTTTGAAATTATTAAATATCTTATTAGTAAGAAGTGTAATATATCAGCTACTGATGATGAAGGGTCTGAAGCAGTTCACATCTCAGTAGCAAGAGATCACTCGAACATATTGAAGTATCTCATGGATAATAATTATTGTAATCCTAATGCAACTGATTATCAAGACCGTACACCACTACATGTTGCTGTAACAGATTATGAATATGAAATATTAGAATATTTACTGAGTAAGAGTATACCCTCAATGAGTGTTGTCTGGTTACGTGAGATAAAGTGTTTATTAGACAGTCCTCATGACATACACAATAATCCACATAATGCTGTACTTATTAATGTACAAGATAAAGATGGTAATACACCATTACATGTAGCCTGTCAGCATGGACGACAGAATATGGTATCGTTATTACTAAAAGCCAGTCTGTCTAACAATAACTTATTAATTACTAACAAGAAAGGACAGACACCATTACACTTAGCAGTTGCCTCTGGTCATAAGGATACCGCTGAAGAATTACTGTTCTCAGTCACTGGTAGTTCTACTCATCATGATCTCCTTACAGCTACTGATAATGAAGGATCCACTGTATTTCATACAGCTTGTAGGATAGGACATATTGATGTGTTTTGTTATTTATCCAGTATTGTCTCTAATCTAGTACCTAAAGACAAGTCTGGTCGTACTCCTCTTCATTATGCTTCTCGTTCTGATAATATTCACATAGTACGTTATCACATAGAGACCTTCCCCTGTACTCCTGATGATCCTGATAATAATGGATACACTTCAGTTCATGCAGCATGTGAAGCTGGTAGCATGGAGTTAGTACAATACTTTCTAACTGATCTCAAATGTAATGCACTAGCTGAAACTGATGATTGTAAAACCATGCTTTATTTTGCTAGCAAGAGTTCTAATTTAGACCTTGTTCGGTTTTTAGTTAAAGCATTCAGTTTAAAACCTTGTCCACATGATATTGAAATAGCTCAATCAGTTAATCCTGATTCATCAGTAGTTAAATATCTTCAAGAGATACATTATGATTTATTTCTTTTAGAACAAAGCAAAGTGAGTGGGTATTATGAGAAACTTGAAGGACAACAGGTTGACCCACCAGGACAAGATATTGTATCTTAAACTCAACCTTATCACCATATTACCACCTTATCAGTCCATTGTATGTAACCTATCACCATATTACCAATACACCATCTTACTACAGCACCATATGTAACCTATCACCATTACACCATCATACCTATCCTACCACCTTACCACCATCTAACTACCTTACACCACTTAAGTACCATCATCACCATTACACCATATACCCACAATAGTTACCAATATCACCAATCCTATACGATATCGTATCTTAAACACCATCCTACCATTACACCTATCACCACCTTATCACCATCCACCATTTTACATACCATTGTATCACCATACACCAATGGTTATACCAATATCACCTATACAATACTTATGTAATATCTTAACTTGTATCACCATTAATCTTAACACCTTTATACTAAGTTTGACATTTAACCACCATTGTCATTTTATCATTACCATGTACACCAAAGACATGCAATATATCCATTACCATTGTACCACCATATTACCATTGTAACCATAACTACCTTACCAGTTATCACCATTACACCATATACCCACACATACACCCCAATGGTTACCAATATCACCAATCCATCTTTTTTAATATATTTTCCGTTAACACGTATCACTGGAGCTCCTCTTTGCTTTCTTTTGTTAGTCTTCCCTTTCTTCCTTAATTAATAAATTGTTTTATTATAGCATGTACACATCTACCTTTAATTTACACTTACACTCAATTTGTTATTATTATTATTGTTATCATTGTTGTTGTTGTTCTAAATATTTTGTCATCATTTCTTCTCCCTCTACTTTCCCTTTCTCTCCTTTTTTTATTCTAACATTATTATCAATGTCATTGTTATTGTTATTATTATTATCATTATTGTTGTTGTTGTTATTGTTATTGTATTTTGATGTATTTTATTCTGAAACAATAGTATTGAGTTTTCTATTTGAAATATTTAATGTAATTATTCATAAAATCAAAATTAAATAAGTCAACAATTTTATTCCAGTTCTCCTGCCACAGTGGACTTGAAGTGATTACATCTGGATATTCAAGAGCTGCTTGAATTTGATGTGATTCTCCACTGGTCAGTGCAGCTCCAAAATCAGCAAGATGCATAGGATCATCTATAACTCTTTTACCAGCCTCAATGATCTGAGCCAATGACTCTCTGTGGGACAAGAGGATCATGTAATAAAAATGTACCATAGCACATGGTTTTTCCCAAAAATGGCTCCAAAATCACCCGAAATTGTATCACATTATCTGATACATATTGATGTACTAATGCTATGGAGAAAGTTTGAGACAATTCCAGGGTTAAATTTTTGAGTTAGGACCATTAAAAATGATTAAATTTTAGAAAATGTCCCTGTACTACAGCCCATTGTTTTCCCAAAAAATCATTAATTCCAACAAAAGAAAAGACTACCGTATAGCTCCAAATTTTTGTCAGTCAAAAATTTTATAAAAATCTCAATTTCTTGTTAAAATTAATTTTTGTCAATAAAATTTTCGTCATTTTTGTTATTAATCTGCATACTACCCACGTGGAACAAAAATTTTGTCAAGCATAAGTACATGACAAATTTGACAAAAATTTTTACTGACAAAAATTTGGAGCTATACAGCATGCAACATATTTTGCATACATTACACAGTTTATACAGGAGTCAATGTACATGTACATGGTAATCAGCATCCACTATCTGTGGTAATACATCTATGATGCATGAAATAGTATACATGTGTTATACTGTATAGCGAGAAATTTTCGTGGCCCAAAATTTTCGTGAATTTCAAGTTTTTTTCCAAAATTCACAAAAATAAAATCCACAAAAATCAATTTAATACGATTCAAGATGGTTGAAAGTAGAAAACCACAAAAATTAAAGCCACAAAATTAATTTTTAGACGGATCCACAAAATTTTTGGGCCACAAAAATTTCTCGCTATATGGTAGCAAAAGTACTCTTGGTTATAGTACATGTACATGTTGTGAATAAGATATAGAAGTACATGTACATACCTTTCCAGTGAGTGACAGTTCACCAGTCATGGCAACATTCTGATGTATTGGACGATCCATAGCCAGTGAGAGGAGGGCAGAGGCTATAGTGACACCTGCAGAGGGACCGTCCTTTGGGGTAGTACCCTTTAATTAATAAATAATAATAAGTAATAAATCAATAATAAAATAATAATATTAGTTGCCTCTATTATTATTAATTGTTGATAGTAATAATGGTAATAGTAATAATTGCAAAAATTAAAATAAGAATATTATTATTATTATAATGAAAGTACCATAGGGCACCTTTTTTTCGAGGGCTATAAATTTCATGGATTTTTATTTTGCGGATTTAATTTTTGCGAATTTATGCCGTCTGCCATCTTGTACCGTATTAATTTGATTTTCGCGAAAATAATTTTCGCGAATCTTTTAAAAAATCACGAAATTTATAGCCCTAAAAAAAGGCGCCCTACGGTATTATACTTACCTCAGGTACATGTATGTGCCTCCGTGGAGATGAATTTTTGCCTTCTAAAGAAAATCACTGTAGGATATTTTGAAGACAAAAATGACTAAAATAAAACAAAAATACAATTTACACAACAGCACCAGGGCACCTTATACATGTATTCCCATCTCTCTCTACCTTAGCAAAAGTATAAGCAATAACAGTGGACTCCTTCATTACATCTCCTAACTGTCCAGTGGTAGTCATACCCCCCTCTCTTCTCCCCTCCTTTGACAGGCCCTGCCCCTCAGCCATGCCTGTCTCCACATAAAGAGTAGTACCTCCCATTGACGTCCAAGCCAGACCCATAACCACTCCAGGGGGTGTGGTCTCATAGAAGCGATCAGAAATAAACAGAGGATGACCGACAAAATCTTTTAAATTGGAGGAAGAGACAGTGACAGGAGGAACAGGAGGGGGAGAAGGTTTCTCTTCTTCTTTTGTTTCTTCTTTCTTTTTATCTCCTTCAGCTTCAGCTTCATCATCTTTAGTCTGTGTCTGTGATAAGACTTTAAAAGCAGCTTTATGTAATATCTGTACAATGAAGGTGATTGAAATTACAATGAAGGAATACAATGATATTAAAAGTATAAATAATAATGTACATGTAAATTAGCTAAATATTTAAGTAACTGTACATTTACATGTACACGTACATAAATGATAAAACAGCTCAACAAGCAAAGGACAATACATGTACATGCATTACTATGACTTATGTGTGCGTGATTTGTGAAAAGTTTTTCACTACATTAAAAATAATCCAGTATAAGGTACACATGACAAGTACATGTATGCATGTATTGAAATATTATTATGAGCAAACTTATTATTATTAACAAGCGAAGGAGAATACATGTACATGTGTACATGTACATGTAAGTATTTATACATCTAAATATTATCATGACTTGTGTGTGTGTGTGTGTGATACTTGCAGTCTGCACCTTCTCAATGTGTTGCAGTAGATTCCTCACTCCACTCTCCCTGCAGTACCACTTGATGAGGAACTTGAGAGCATCAGTTTCTATAAGGACCTGCCCCTCCTCCAAACCAGAGAAAGAACGAGCCTGAGGTATCAGGTTATTATGTGCAACGGCTTCCTTCTCTTCTGATATATAACCAGAGACCTAAGAGTGAGATTAAGAATGATATAATAGTCTATGGTGTTTCAATAAACTTAAATGCAAATAATCCAATTTCAATCGGAATTAGCTTAAACTTTGCACGCAACATAAGAACATGTATATGCATCAGGAACAATTATAAAAATGGAAATTTTCAACTTTTCATTTTTGACGAAATTGGGCAAAAGTCACTGTACTATAGTACAGGGACTTTTGTCCAATTTTTGAGCAACTTTAAAAATTTGTAAAAAATTCAATTTTGATCGGAATCAGCTCAAACTTTCTACACAGCATAAAAACATGTATATGTATCAGAAAAAATCATTAAAATGAAGAATTCTACACTTTTAATTTTTGGTGAAATTTGGTCAACGACCCTGTACTATAGTACAGGGACTTTTGTCCATATTAAGAGCAACTTTAAAGATTTGTAAAAAAATCCAAATTTGATCAGAATTAACTCAAAATTTCTACGTAGTATAGGAACATGTATATGTATTAGGAAATGTAATAAATATAGAAAATTCTAAACTTTTCCTTTTTGAACAAATTTGGCCAAAATCCCTGTACTATAGTACGGGGACTTTTGTCCAATTTTTGAGCAACATTAAAAATTTGTAAAAAATCCAATTTTGGTTGAAATCAACTCAAACTTGCTACACAACATAAGTACATGTATATTAATGTATGAGTAGTTCTTTTACTTGTATTATTTCATTCTGTCAATGAGTGGTCCTGGTACAATGTCAGTTGTATTGGCTGTACTAATGAACAGAACACGTGAGAGATCCACAGGAACATCAAGATAATGATCCAAAAAGAAAGAATTCTGCTCTGGATCCAACAACTCTAACAAAGCACTGGCTGGATCACCCTTAATAAGAAAGGGAGAGAGAGGGAGAATGTGAAATAATAAATAAACAAAAAATGACACATAATCCAACGCATCATATGCTACCAATCCCAAACTCCCATACCTGGTACCCGCGTCCCTAATATCAACCTCATCAATCAGTATGAGTGGATTTAGGATTCTTGGTCTGTACTTTCTTCAAACTCTGTATCACTTTACCAGGCATTGCTCCAACATCTGTCTCCCTGTGTCCCTTTATGTCAGCCACATCAGTCATACCTCCTACACTGAACCTAAAGTACTAACACACACACACACACACAGAGCCAGACATTGATTGTTGTATTAGTTTATTGTGTGGTCTTCCTTCTCTATTTAATGCCCGGGCAACTGAACGAGCTATACCAACACCTACAGAGAGATAGAGTGGGGGAGAGGAATAAAAAAAGAAGATAGAAAATGACTATAATTACAATAAAATGTAGACTGATTCAAATATTTATTGTTTAAAGTACATGTACATTGTAGTTATATATAAATAAACACACTACCAGTAGTACAAATAGAAAAATTACCCAATATACATAAATTAATATAATACATTATACATAACTATTTATGTACATGTACATTACCAGGTTGTCCTACAAAGCAGAGTATCTTTCCTTGAACTGATCCTTTCAATCTTGAGACTCCTATAAACTCCAGTATCCTGTCCTTAATGTCCTTGAGTCCATAATGATCCTCATCAAGTATAACCTTAGCCCTCTCTAAATGGAAGTCCTCTTTACTGGTCTTACTCCAGGGTATACTCATCAACCAATCAAGATAGTTCCTTAATTGTTACACTGGGAGAGGGGGATAGGGAGAGAGAAAAGGGCAAGGACAATTGCATGTACTGAAGTAAAAAGCAATCAGAAAATCTATTTCTTTTTTACTCACATGTAAATTCTGATGAGTGATTAAAGGACAGTTGTTTAATTCTTCAAAATTAATACAGTCTCGATTTCCTTTGTAAGACATCTTTTCAGGGAACTTGTCCATTATAGGGTCCTTATCATCTTTCTACAATAAAAACAACTTTATCAACTTATTCATATCCTTCCAGTTCCTCCCTCTCTCTCTCATGCTCCATTACTTCTATTGCTAGTTCTTTCTTTATTACTTTCAGTTCCTCTTGTAATAAAATCATACTTTCTCTGCATTTTAGTAAAATTCTCTTCAACAATATTAATATAATGCTACAGAATGTGGTGAAGCAAATAGAAGTGAATTGAGCTCATGCATGCAGTTACATGTACATACACTGTATACATGTACTTACTTCTTTTCCAAGTTTCTTTTGTAGTGTTATACAATGGCTAGTTCTTTTTTGAGTAGTTCAAGTGTTAATATCAGTCGCTCTGGAACCTAATAAAATTAAATAAATAGGTACATGTACATGTATGTAGATACAAATAAATGTAGTAATAAATGATAATAATATCGATAGTGATTACAGCTGGGCATTCAACTGTTCAATTTGATTCAAGCTCAGATTATTGAGTAAATATAATGCATTTACTATTCAGATTGGATGGAAGCAGACTAATGATTGATACAAAGAAAAGATGACAAGAGCACCTTGAATGTGTCATCAATAGAAATACCCTGTATCTATTGAACTGAGACCAGGAGAGGCACCCAGAACAGGCATTGACAACTAGCCTAGATGCATTGGTGTACACTGAATGGAAGTATGAATTAAAAAGAGTTGCCCTATCCTCATCTGTCACAGCAGAGAAATAGTTCAGAAAAAACGTGTAGAGGGAGCCTATCATTCTTTGTGAGTGACGAATATGGTGAAAGCATAGATAATTAATGCTACGTAACCGTAGTATTCATTATCTCTGGTGAAAGGGAACAGACTTATGATCAACCCGATGTCCCGAACTGGTGATCCAGTTGTCTCTCAGAAAGTAAAACTCTCTAAGATAGATAAGAAGTAAGGTTTGAATGGAACTTTAAGAGCTGATTGTTTGATGGTGTTCTACTAAAAGGGAGAGAATTCAGAATTCTTCCAATAAGTACATGTACATGTACTAACTACCCATGACAAGGCACGTGTCTACTCCGTATACTAGATATTCAGAGATGTATAGCCACGCCTGCTAGATAACCACATTTTGTGTGGGTGTATACCACGAACAATGGCTACTAGTCGAGCTACATGTAAAAGCCCCAATGCTCCTTTTATAAACGTTTGCAATAAAGAACTAAGTGAGTTTGCGGGTATATTTTACTTGAAATGATATTTTGTGCAGGTATTGATGACTTTTATGATGTTTATGAGAAAATTGAGCAACTTGCAGCTCGCTGGAAGCAGATTGCCATTTCCTTGCGTCTCAAAATAAACACAATTAAAAAGATAGAAGCTGATTGTCGTGGAGACACTATCACTTGTCTGCAGGAAGTTTTAGAGCACTGGTTAAGGAAAGATTATGATTATGAGCGTTATGGTATTTCTTGCTGGAGGAGAGTGTGTGTAGCTGTTAAAGAAGGAGGAGGTGATCCAGCATTAGCTGATGAAATAGCTCATGAACATCCTCTACCGGCTATGCCACCTGCAGGATCAACTAGTTCAAAAGGTACATATTTTAGTTGACTGTTGGCATCAATAGTATCAATGAGTCAGTGTCACAGTATATCTATCATAATTCAAGGGCAACTGGGTCATAGACATATGCACAAAATCTATGGTTGAGTTGGGTACTTGGGTTTGTCTTGCCTAGTTAGACCTATCCTTTTTTGACATTTGGACAGCTGAGGAAGGGTCTGGTGCACTGAGTTAATTCTGAATGCCGATGTCAGACTTCCAGTGGCACTAGCAGAAACACAAATAAATCATTAATTTAAGTCATTCTTAAATTTTGTTTTATTACAGTAATAATCATTGCAATTTCAATAATAATAAATAAGGTGTGAGCTAACAGTAAATTACCAGCTACAGCAAACTAGAAGTTCTAAGTTAATAGTCATGAGTTTGCTTGCTCTGTAGTACAGATGTCAGACAAGGAACAAACTAAAAGCCCTTTTCAGACAGGCAATTTTTAAAGCTCTTTGATATGCTTTGTGATACAGCTGAAATAATGCTCATTGATCTTGTTCACACTAGCAGCTGAATTGTGTATCATTTTATGTTCTTGTTGTCAATGGTTTACATCAATCCACCTCAATGAGAGCATGGTGTGAGTCATGAGCATTAGTTTGAAACCACTTTGGTGGGGGGTTGTCCTTAAAAACAGACAGGACCGGACCTACAGACCATGGTTGGCAACAAGTATGTTTTAATGACCCACATGGTCTGCAACATCTCTATTTTATGGACCACTCATAGCTAGATCTAAATCAAGATTTATACTCTCGCCTAGATAAGCCCAAACCTTCAGATACTGTTCATTTACATTTACTAATTATTAATACTTATGTCTCATGCATGCCTCTATCACACAATCACATTTTCACACCTTGTTAACACTATACTATTACACAATATGAACTGACACAGGCTTGCCTGAACAGAACATTCTAGAACATTATTCTCTAATATAAGCACACACTCTCTCTTGTTCTCTCTCTCTCTTGATTTTTGCTGTTGTCGAATGTTTATTCAGTATCTTTATTTGTTGGCTCAGTATATCTCCTTCATTGTACTACCTGCTGACACTATACTGAATTAGCTCAAACATTATTGGTCCACCGAACCGGATAGCTGAACTCTCCTATAACTCTCCTTTTGCTAGCTGACTCTGAAACTATATCCTCTGAATGATG